>NC_091169.1:42097398-42199898 GCF_040958095.1 Procambarus clarkii | reverse complement strand
AAAATATTACATAATTTCACTATTGAAGTTCAAATGTTTTCATTCACTAGACTCGAAGATGTCCATTAATTGTATTTTACATCCTTGCGTTTCCCAACGTTTGCATTTCGCACGCTTGCGTTCCGCGCAAGTGTTGCACATACTACTCATGCATTCTCTTCAGGATTATGTTAATGTAGTCAGAAACAGTAAGTGGCAAACATAATTATCGGTGGAGCCAACTGTGCGAGGCAAGAGCTCCTGCACCAGGAAGCTTTCCTTCTCCAGCAACAGTGAAGCTGCTCCCTTATGTGTAACACCTATTCTCTAAGTGCAATGCTTCTCCAGTATGTGTGTAACACGTATGCAGGTGTAAGGATTCTCCTGCACGTGTAACACTTCTCCCCAAGTGTAACGTGTAAAGATTCCTCTCCATGTGAAATGCTTCTCCCGCTGGCAGAAACACGCCCAAACGGTAACTCAAAAGCGAAAATAGTCTTTCTTTTAGATTTATTTTCAGAATGATTTCCAATATTAAATAATTCCTTAAGTGCATACTGTAAAAAAGGCTTACTCCAGAGTATCAAATCTTACAATAGATTGTAATGCAGAAGTGAGAAGCGAGTCTCTGAACGAAACTTACAAAGTGTGCCATGAATGCCTTGATTAATGGTCCATGCAAGGCAATATTAAGCTAAAGATGACAACCGCCTATTTATAGCGTTGATGAATATACTCCAAGTAGGGTGCAGGCCAGTACGTGATCTGTTTAATGGAGTTGCGGGGAACTGCCTGTAGAGGTCACTTCGCTACGGTATAATGAATATTGATTATTGATTAGCAGTCACAGGGTATATATACACAGAGAGGTGGACCTGGCTTTTCGGAGAATGAGTTTCGTACGTTGGTCACTGAGCTACTATGGTGGCCTAAAGCCCAATACCACACTAGTCGGAAAGACAAGGAGTTAATTTCACCAGTTGGGTGATGAAAGTCTAATGGTGTTTCTGTGTGACTGACTTCACCAGGAAAAAGGTCTATTACTATATTTTTAATTCATAAGCGTTTATTGTGATAATTATTATTTTTGTTAAATTGTTGGTTCTGGTAAATAATCAAGGCCTTATTTACATGTTGGGTTTTTGATGATCTTTTGCACTCTAGTGGAATATTTTTAAACGAATTTCTGAACCCAAAACTCACCTGTTTTATTGGCTCGGCATCGTACGTACCAATTATCCCTTGACTCTTTAATTTTAATCTTACTCATTCGATTTGAATACAACAACAGTGCCAACTTACAGTTATGTCAAAATGTTTACAAATTAGCCTCTAAATATCAATGAGAAATTAATTGGAGTAACATATGTTATTTATGGATATATCTGAAGCTGGAGCGTATGGTTGATGAACTACTTTACCCATATTATTTGTTATAAGTAGATCCTTTAATCGTAAAACTTGGAAGTGTCAAAATTAAAGGATCTAATCGTACATATCACCCAGCTACTTTTTTTTATTAACACATTTAGGTACATTTGCATTTGTGCAGCTGCCCTAGACTATTTGAAGAGGAGTACAGTGTGTTAAAAAGCTAGCTACGTGGTGCTAAAAATCTCCATCACACAGGATGGTTAGTCATACAGAGGCATGTGATAAGTAGTCTGCACTGGCAGACTCCGGGGTGCATTATGAAGAGATCATAAACACAAGAGTGAATATGGTAGCATTGATACTAAAAATATTTTCACACACTCTGTATTTGCCACCAGTTGTGGTCGCTTTTTCCACGTGACCCTCTCCATTTGTAAACTTTGTTAATCCCTGCTTAAGGTGGAAGATTATATAGCATCCCTTTCGTCTCTATCCGCAGTCACAACGATATTGGGCCTATCTTACTACCTTGCTTACGGTTAATTGCATTAGGTGTTTCTTTACATGGTCCTCAGTTAATCTCTGACACTTCTCTTAACTCCTACAAGTCTAGCGTTGTCAATTCAAGAACTTCACTAAGATTCGATCTTAAAGATACAATCTTCTGATGTTTAGTGCTTCACAGATTTCCTTGTTGTTTTCTCTGAAGACATTTCTATGTCGTCTAAGCTTGATAACGGCTTTGGCTTGTATTCATTTTCATTTTGAAAAATAACATCAGCTTGATTCTTTGACTCTAGTGACCCTAAAAATATCATCTGTGTTCCCGGTATTTTAATCCATTTTGTATGCATACTTTGCCATCCAACATCTGTTGAACCATTAGATAATCTTGCGAACTCACCTCATTCTTTCCTGTGCTCTCCTGAGCTATATATTTTATCATCACACTCGTCGTCTTCCCCTCTAGATCACTATCCCACAGGACCTAGCAAAGACCTTCCCTTCCAGTCTCCCCTCCGGTAGTTTCGTTTGTTTTTGGACCCTCTATCGAACCTGTTCCCCTACTTGTTTATTTTTTTACGAATATGAAATGCAACGCAAAGTTCCTCAATCAGATATGTATAACTATGGAAAAGGAAAAATGTCAGCTGTGCACACTGTTCTAAATTATTTGAAATTAATACGTTGGGAAGCACAAGGGGAAAGACCATTCAGTAAAAATGGCTGGGAATGGATAAAAAATATTACGAAATGTTATATTCTTGGATTAAGCAGTAGATACACAGGTTGTAACATGGTTACAAGACAAAGGCTAAGTGACTGAAGAAGGTAAATGGACAGCTCATCCTCTTGTTTTGGTATTACTTATAGTAACGATGAGGACCATAGTATATATACCGACGTACAACGAAATTATTAAGTAGAAATCTGAACTAGTGAGTTGAACAAACCGGATTTTTTTTATTTGTGTTGCTTTGTCATACTAAACTAACCTAACCTAACCTTCCTAGGCCTAATACAAGATATCTGAGGGTTAATATAGTACATATGTGTGCTATATTAGGCATTGGAATATTCAAGTTTCTCTTTTAGCTTAATTTATTTTAAAAGAGTTCCTTACTAGTCTGTATACTACTGTTTGAAAGCTAAGTACGTACGAATTCGTGACTATTGACGGCCGTCACAATAGGTACTATGTAAACAAGAGGATGGGTTGAAATGGAGGATTCATGTGAAGGCAGCCCGCTTTACGTTACTATGTCAACGATAGGTTTGTCGGTATTACCTAAAGCTTACGAGTTCCCGAAGCTCTACGAGGTCGTCCCCGCCCTAAGATTATAATTGTTATGGGCGACCCAGCAGCATTTTAGTTCTCGTAAACTGTTTGGTAAATATAGATTATGGCTTCATGATCGAGATAACAGAGATACAAATCTTGTAAGTAGATTCTTAAGTGCAATGTGAATCCTTGCTCAGGTTATAATCTCATCCAGATATCGCCATGTTATATAAGCACTTACCTATCAGTGTCGACGGGGAAGTGAGGTCTAGCTCTTCATGCCCCGCCTACTAGCCTTGTAGCTGTTGCGTTTCAGTTTAACTATTCTGGCTTTTAAATTCTTAGTGGAAGCGGGCCCTAAAGTTTTGAATGGAGGTGGCTTTCACAACTTCCTCTTTTAGAGCATTCCACGTGTTAAGTACTCGTACAGGGTACAGGTACTTTCTTACGTCACTTCGGCTCATTTGAGTTTCCAACTTCCATTTGTGTCCTCTGGCCCTACTTTCTCTCAATTTGAAGAGGCTATCCTTGTCCACCTTTTCAATTCCCCTCAGAATCTTGTATGTTGTGCTCATATTCCTCTGTTCTGTCTCCCCACTAGGGTAGTGAAATTTAGTTTCATTAGCCAATCAGAGTAGCTTAATTTTAACCATCTTAAACCTCTTGTTGCAAACCTACAGTACTTTTTAAATTTTGGCTTAATGATTCATAAGTTGCGCATTTCATGTTAGTGATGCATATTCCAGTATTGGTTGTGTAGAGTGCCTTGAAGGAGTCCTGATTCAGGGGTCTAAACGATGTTCTTATATTTGCCACCGTCCCATATGCTGCCGATGTTATCTTGTTTGTGTGCGCCTTTCCTTCTATTTTTCTCATTCCTTTAGTTGCCTTCCCCATTTGGTGTAGATGCCTTCTGGTCTCGTCTCTCCCTTTGCAGTCTTCATTACCTTACACTTGTTACGACTGAATTCCAGCATACATTTGTTTGACCACTCCTGAAGTTTATTAAGGTCCTCCTATAACTTTCTGCAGTTTGTATCTGTTTTCACGTTTCTCATCAGCTTTGCATCATCTGCAACATTGACATGTCCGAGCTCACTCCTTCGGGTAGGTCCTTCACAGAAATTAGAAACAGTAGTGGTTCCAGGACAGTGCCTTGTGGGACCCCCAACATTCGTCCAGCTTGAAAGCTCTCTGGCTGTGATTCTTTACTTTATGTCCTTCAGATACTCCCTTATGCAATTCAGTGTTTTCCCGGTTATGCCAACCTGCTTCTTAATCTTGTATAACAGTATTCAATGGGGAACAGTGTGAAATACTTTTTGACAGTCTAGAAAAATACAGTCTACCCAGTCTTCATTTCCTGTCGTATTTTAGTAACCTTGTCATAAAACTCAATCCCTGTAGTCGGTTCAGAGTATTCTTCTACTCCCCAAGTATAAGCTGGGGCCAGGTTTGTCTTATGATAACATTGATGTTAAAACGCTGTTGATTGGAGTAGCCCGCAAGCCCACAAATACATTACAACCTGACTGGTCCGGCTAGCACACGTAACGGTGTTGACAGGACATTAAGGAGTGAGGAAGACTTTCGATAGACTAGCAGATCCCTTCTAATTACCAGAAGTGAATTAAGATGTCGAAGTATATTGTCAGATGTCTAGTCTAACAATATACTACGACATACTAACTTAAGAGTAATTCCATGCACCGATAATCTCGGTTCCTGCCTTTAATAAGTTGCTTGTCGAGATAGTTGTATGCTGTGTAGGCCAAATTACAAAGAACATTCAGTGGTAATCCTTACTGATTTGCGAATATGTGTGTGTGTCTACATGATTTACAGAGGTGTTGAGTATTTATACAATCAGTTCCATAATAATAATAACCAAAATATTAGAACAAGAGTTCAGATGTGGGAATGCAATTGAACTGTAGTAGTATACAGTATTAATTAACTTTAAATCTACTTCAGAATGATGGAAAGCTGGAACATCATGGTAAAGTTTTCCTAGAATGATGGAAAACCGAAGCATCTGGCTAATGTTTTCAGAGAATAATGAGAGGCTGTAACTTCAGGCTTAAGTTACCTCACACGACCACCCCGTATCATAGTGGGATATAGACAAATTTCATAAACCATTAAAAGGTGTCGTAATAGTATACTGTGCTAAGCACGAATATGAGTGGAAAAAGCTAAATTTTGTAGTGATAAAGGCTAAGGAAAAAAAAAGATCTGAAAATGTTTGGTCCACATGTCAGCTTCTATAGCCGCGAAGATAATTTTATCCTAAATTAGGAGCTAGATGTGAAACAATTGAAAAGAGAAAGAGAGAGAGAGAGAGAGAGAGAGAGAGAGAGAGAGAGAGAGAGAGAGAGAGAGAGAGAGAGAGAGAGAGAGAGAGAGAGAGAGAGAGAGAGAGAGTCTAGACTTGCCTGATGCATGTTTTGTGCAAGAAGTGTTTAACTACTAAACAGATATACATATATCATTATTTTTGCTCCTTTTCCCAAATCCATCCCCAAATGAATATACCAAAGAGAGAATACATTTAACTGTATAACATTTTTTCCCCAAAAAATAAAGATAATTGTTTATATAATCAATCAACGTCATATGATCTTGAAATTAAAAAAGAAAAACTAATGTAAAAGTATTTTCAATGAAAACAATATTTTCTTAGTTTCAAAACAAGCCCAACATGAAGGTCCTACCTCATTTACAAGCAGTTTGATTTTATTTGGGCTTTTGAGCTTGTAAGCAAAAATTTTGCATTTTTTCATATTCGCAACCCTGCTCAATGAATATCGTACATCACTGAAAACTAAAATTTTGCATATGTTACTTCACGTACCCTAACGTCCTACCAAATGGTCTAAGTCTAAGGCGTGTGTCTGGGAGTACGCAGAGTGCAGTTCGAGTCCTACTCATGGCGGGGCCACGTAGCCTGGTGGATAGCGCGCAGGACTCGTAATTCTGTGGCGCGGGTTCGATTCCCGCACGAGGCAGAAACAAATGGGCAAAGTTTCTTTCATCCTGAATGCCCCTGTTACCTAGCAGTAAATAGGTACCTGGGTGTTAGTCAACTGTCACGGGCTGCTTCCTGGGGGTGGAGGCCTGGTCGAGGACCGGGCCGCGGGGACACTAAAGCCCCGAAATCAACTCAAGATAATCTCAAGATGGCTCCAACTGATTTTATCTTTATCCTACCAAATTTCATGTAAATCTGAGATGGTCGGGTTGGGGGCTGTGGTAATTTGGCACGGAATGACCCTATTTTGTACATCGATGAAATACATACTGGCTCTAAAGTGTATATTGCTGGCTGGTCAATAACCTTATTTAATGACATTAAAATCCCAACATAAAATAAAATGATAATAGTGAGTCAAATAATTCTGTCATTTCTGCCGAGCCTTTTCCAATAGTCAGAGCCCCAGATTACACATTAACTTCAACTCAAGTTAGATCTACTATTCAATATTAAATGTTCATATGGACACTATTAAAAAATTAATTTTCGGAGAACGGAAAAGGCCATGCTTGACAGCCCGCGTATAAAAGATACATGCAAGACTCACCTTAAACTATACACATAAACTTTCCATCCACCTGTGGCTTCGATAAGCTCCATATTATTGCCCTATGTACTTATCAATAGTTCCCGTGGCTGAGTGGTATCACTCTTGTCTCGTTCCTCGCCAGAGAATTCGGCCGGGTTCGAGGCAAGTGAGGGTCGACTAAACATCGACACTTAACTGCTCGCCCCCTGTTCCCCAACAATAATTGGGGACTTGGTTATAAACCGATTGGCGGGTCATGTCTCAGGGAAAACTCTCGGGGTAAGGCTTAAGATGAGTTGAGAAGGGAAACTCTAAGCCTGTTAACAAGTCAGACGTCATCTTTTCCTGTATTCTCGTGTAAAAAAAAGTTGATTAATGTATTTTAACACAATATAGTTGAAGACGCAGATACTGATTCATATTTATATTTTGTTCTATATGAAACAAAATAGATATTTTATACAAAATAAAAAACATGAAAATATTAAGATAAGAAATTTGCTATTTGCTCAGTTTCACGCAAGTTTATGGGAAAACGCAACCAAAACAGGTGACAAACGAGCAATGACAAGCCTTAGTATTTTATATTATTCAACGCTGAAAGGGAGAATTTCACTCGGATGTTAATTAAAATGCCTTCAACTATCGTCTTGTGGAATGAGGGAAAAACAATTATTCTTTCAGAATCCACCATGAACTTACGACCAGGAGTGGTCGTAATACATGATTGTCAGAAAGCATGTTTTAGATTTGTTCTAGGAAAATTAAACATACGGTATGTGTGTGTGTGTGTGTGTGTGTGTGTGTGTGTGTGTGTGTGTGTGTGTGTGTGTGTGTGTGTGTGTGTGTGTGTGTGTGTGTGTACTCACGTATTTGTGCCTGCAGGGTCGAGCTCTAGCTTTTGGACCCCACTTTTCTAGCCGTTGGCTGTCTAATGCAATAACTCCTGACCTCTTTCTCTATCATACCTGCATTTTAAAGTTATGAATGGAGTTAGCCTCTACATTTTGCTCCTTTAGATCATTCCATTTACTCACAACCCTTACGCTAAAAGAAAACTTTCTTACAACTCTATGACACATCTGAGTCTCAAGCCTTCATCCGTGCCCCCTTGTTATATTGTTATTCATTGTAAACATGTCCTCTGTTTCCACCTTGTCAATCCCTCTAAGTACTTTGTACGACTGTATTAAGTCTCCCCCTCTCCCTCCTCCTTTCTAACGTCGTCAGGTTTAGTTCCTTCAGTCTGTCTTTGTACCTCATCCCTCGCAGCGTCTCCTTGCAAACTTCTGCACCTCTTCGAGCTTCCTTATGTGTTTTTTAAGATGGGGGCTTCACGATGGGGCGACATACTCTAAGACTGACCTCACATAGGAGGTATACAATGATCTAAAAACCTCTTTATTCAAGTTTCTGAAGGATGTTCTGACTTTTGCCAGAGCAGAGTATGCGCCTGGCGTTATTCTATTTACATGACCCTCAGGAGTCAGGTTTGGTGTTATGTTCACTCCCAGGTCTTTTTCTCTTGACGTAATAGAGAGGTAGTTTCCTTTCATCGTATATTGGCCTTTCGGTCTCCTGGCTTCATTTCCATCACCTTGCACTTATTAGAGTTGAACTCTTAACAGCCATTTCTCGGACCATCTTTGCAACCTGTTTAAGTCATCTTGGAGAACCTTAAAATCCTCATATGTCTCAATCCTCCTCATTAGTTTTGCATCATCTGTAAACATTGACATAAAAAGACTCGACTCCTGCAGTCAAGTCATTTACATAAATGAGGAATAGTATGGGACACAATAGTGTGTGTGTGTGTGTGTGTGTGTGTATGTGTGTGTGTGTGTGTGTGTGTGTGTGTATGTGTGTGTGTATGTGTGTGTGTGTGTGTGTGTGTGTGTGTGTGTGTGTGTGTGTGTGTGTGTGTGTGTGTGTGTGTGTGTGTGTGTGTGTGTGTGTGTGTCGGTGTGTGTGTGTGTGTGTGTGTGTTCCTTTGTGCGCATGTCTGCGTGTGCGGACGTATTTGGAGGCATGTACGAAGGCCCCACGGAACTGGATAATAGAAGGCGATCTAGTCTACGAGTGAATGTGTTTACTTCATGAATTACTTTTATTATAATTATCATTTTTAATTGGAATTAAACAGACAGGACTCGCCAAAGATCCTATTTAGAAATCAATGACACTATATAAATGACAAAAATCCAAGCACAACGCATACTGTATATATAACAACAGTCAAAACTCAACCAAGAGTATAAATTGCAGCAAATAATCGAAATTATTAACTGGGGAAACAGTCAAAATCAGTGCCACACCCCTCCCCCCCAAAAAATTAGAAATCCGAACCCAGGAAATGGCCGAAATCGACGCTCCAAGACAATTTTGAAACCAATGCCCGGGAAATGGTCTAAATCCACCCCCCCCCCTCACTCAAAAAAAATGAAATCCATATCCAAGGAACACTCGATTTTCGTTCCAAATAAATAGTTGAAATTTGATCACAGGGAAACTGGCGAAATCCGTCTAAGGAAACGAACGAAATGTATCCTTGAAAGGCAGATGAAATTCGAGCCCGAGAGATGGGAAAACATTGGAAAAAAAAACAGAAATTACGATTAAAAATTCAAATTTACAAAGAAGTTTCAGGTGGCTTAACAGGCGATCTTTACACACACTTCTCCAACTACTTCATATAATTATGTTAAAATATTTATAGTTGTTAACAATAAACAAGAAAACTACGTTGATAGATTTATTTTTATGAGTAATAAATCATTAACATTCAATTAGCAAGCCTAACTCACATTGGAATATATTAGGTATTCAAACATTTGCATAATTAATATTCAGCTTTTAAGAGTACCCAAGTGAAAATATTAAAGAGAAGTATATTTCAAAATTATTTATTGAAGAGTTTCTTTAATTTGATTATATTTATTACATTTAATTCACTCGAGCTTCTTAAGACATAGATTATATAAACAAGTAACAAATATTGTATACATTAGTAACAAAATGTCGAGAATCAACTTTTAGCAGAATGAAACATACTCTCACACAGGCAGGCAGGCAGTCAGTCAGGCAGGCAGGCAGGCAGGCAGGCAGGCAGGCAGGCAGGCAGGCAGGCAGGCGCGCGCGCACATATCCCCCCCCCCCCACACACACACACTCTCACTAAGGAGTAGGCAGACTCGAGCATACTCACATTCACACAACACACAAAAGTTCCTATTAAATAAGCACATACAACACTCCAAACACAAATATCTGCGGGAGCTTAGCGAAGCTAGTTTTCCATCAATCTTTTATTTATAAACTCACCGGACACACACCGCCGGCTGTAAAACGTTTGATCGTCATATTTGGCGTATTTCCTGCAAAATTAAATCTTTTCTTACCTTTCTAGCAAACAAATAATTTGAAGTGCCATTCAGCTTTGATCGGTATATTATTAACTATAACCATGATTAAACAAGTGAAGCATAAAAAGCGAAAAATAATTGTCCTTCTCTCTCTATCACAGGAAAGAATTAATAAATACACCTTAAAATCTTGCAGCCACATATGAGAAAGCTGAGCAAGTATAAAGATATATCTCCCGACTCGCCGGCTAAATTGTGCATAAATTCCTATGAATGTGCCGTAATATCTCTTATTCCAGGAAAGAACCATGAAAGCCACATTACGCTCCTCCGCTATGACCTGCACTACCCAACTCCTCTAGTCTGCCTCAAAGAACTGTCGGCTCCACATACAGAGAGCGTAAGCTGCTTTCAAGAGCTACTGACATATCTATGAAATCAAATTACGTTATTTATAGATAAAATAATATATTAAGGCAAGGTGGTAGGACAGAACTCGCGTGTGTATGGAGTCCAGGGATGCAAGTTCGATCCCACCTCATTACTCTAAAGAAGTATTTTCATTTCAATTATTTTCGTTTATAGACACGTTTGTGTATATTTATCTTCGTTAATAAAAATAGCAAACTATTACTTACTTATAAATATATCCAGTTTATTAAACATGATATAAAAAAAATAACCAAAAGGTACTCGGAAATCTAACGAATGTGTGCCTTTGTATGGGTTGATGGTACCACCTCTGGTGCAACTGTGGAGACCCATAGCGACGGAAAAGAGAATAAAAAGAAATTCAGAGAAAACCTTGCAGGTTCTCCCTGAACACTTGTCGAGTACAGAGAATGTATTTATGTGAAATAAAGGGGGTTCCAAGAAAATATATGCTTTCACTGATATCAAATGAATCCTTTCTTCTCCTTTCACCTCTTTGACAGAAAGTCTTCAAGCTTCCACAAGATGTCTCCCAGTTGAAACATGCTAATTTTCCAATCATATATAGTAACCTCCAAGATTGTTTTGTTGGACATCATTACCTCCTCCTATGCATCTAATAACCTTTTAAAGGGAAGTTTGGAATAACAGCCGAAAGACTATTTGGAAGAACACAGAAAGGGGTAATCAATGAAATACTTTCAGCCCAGCACACACACAAGACCCTGAATATAAAAATATACACTATAGGTGAAGTAATTATGAGAAGAAAGCACCAAACCAGTACGACTATATAGCACTTGAAAGGGATACGAGGATAAGGATTCAGAATAGAACGGAGGAAAGAACTGGTGCTCAACTTCGTGGACGGTCGAGGATTGAACGCTGACCTGCAAGAAACAAGACCATTGCTGTTCTGTCTGATCCGAGTGGTTAGGCAATTAACACTACAATAAACAGCCCATCTGGGACGGCCCAGATGGCGTATTATATATATATATATATATATTATATATATATATATATATATATATATATATATATATATATATATATATATATATATATATATATATATATATACCTGCAGGATCTAGCTCTAGCTCTTGCACCCAGCTTTTCTAGCCGCTGGTTGTCTAATGCAGTGACCCCTGACCTATTTCCAAATCATACCTGTTTTTAAAGTTATGAATGGAGTTTGCCTCTACAACATGCTCCTTTAGGTCATTCAATTTACTCACCAATTTACCCACTGTGTGTGTGTGCGCGTGTAAGTGTGTGTGTGTGTGTGTGTGTGTGTGTGTGTGTGTGTGTGTGTGTGTGTGTGTGTGTGTGTGTGTGTGTGTGTGTGTGTGTGTGTGCGTGCGTGCGCGCAAGCGAGCATGTCTACGAGCGTGTATTTGTGCATGTATACGTACGTACGTACGTACGTACGTGTGTGTGTGTGTGTGTGTGTGTGTGTGTGTGTGTGTGTGTGTGTGTGTGTGTGTGTGTGTGTGTGCGTGCGTGTAGGTGTTCCTGTGTGCGTGCACGTGCATATGTATTTGCATGCATTTATTTGTGTGTATTAATAGCTGCTTGTATTTTAAACCTGTAAGAAATCTAACAATTTTAATGAACAACTTTAATATTCATTCAGTAATAATTATATATATGTAAAATATTAAAAAGAAAAATGGGTAAAAATGACCCATACAGCAAAAAAAAAAAAAAGAAAAATAGACAACATAAAGAAAGCTGAAAGAAAATAAAAGACAAGAAAATCCAGAAATTGTTAAGATAATATAGATAAGAAAATAAAATACCAACGCAAATGCTCACGGTTTACACATTACCGAAACATAATTGCCGAAGAGAAGGCTAATAATGCAGTAAGAAAAAAGGCTGTAATGTAAATGATAGTGATGCAATGCTTAAGTGATGTTGAGTGTAATATAATGACTAGATTATGATGGTGATATCATGAGAGGGTGATGGATTGAGAAGATGGTGATGATGCTCATTTGATGCAATTATGAGATGGTGGTGAAGCAATAATGCAAGTCGGCTCCTTACCTTGAGCCAGGACGCAGCATACAGTCAGAAGAGTCCAGAGAGGCAGCTGCAGCATCCCCAGACGCGGTAGTGGAGGCACCGGTGCCATCCTTCCAGTGCCCGAACAAAAAGTGTCTAAAATCACTTCCAGTTGTCACTAATATTTGGCAACACTGTCGATCATGGTGTACCAACAATGAATTTGATTTCTAAAATGTTCAATACATATATTCAAGCTCAGTTGGTTATCAGTGTTTATGCTTGAAAAATGTTGTTTAAAAGAACTCAATATAGTAGCGAGATATATTATTGTAAACCATTTTACAGAACACAGTTTTCTGCAAAATAAGTTAGTAAAATGCTTAACATTTGACTAAGAGTGAAGTACTACCGAGAGAAAAATATAGCAAAAGAACATTAATATATCTCGCACCATCCAGGGAAAATGTAGTTCGAGGTCTGAGTTCCAAGAGTAAGCCGCTGTCACACGCTAAACCGTAATTAACACTTCACCAGAAACTCTTCAAGAATACACTATTTAGTCAGTCTGTATATACATTTTTTTATTTTTACAAAATCTCTTAACAATCACATAAAGCCTCTCTGGTTAAGCACAAAGAAGGAGGTGCGTAGCGGGGTACACTGCCCAACCGGCACCACAACCCTCCAGTACCTGCTGCAGCGCCTGCCACTGGTAAGTGACTCGAGGGAGAGAAGGAGAGAGAGAGAGAGAGGAGCGCGTCGCCACGATGCACTTAGTCCTCCCGTGTCGGTGTCTCGGGGCCAACTGGAGGTTGAACTATGTGAGAGGCCGAGCTGGGTGAGAGCGGGTCGGGGAGAGGGGACAGAGAGAGAGTGAGCGAGCCTGCGTGCAAGCGCTCCCCAACCAACTCTGGTTGCCTCGGAGTGCCACCTTCCCTTGCCTCACTTCCATCGCCACTTGGTTTAATTCGTTTCTTTTGCCTCGATTTCACACATCTTCCATCGTCTCCAACAGCATCCCGCTATGTCTTAGCCGCACTTCCTCTTGATCGATTTCTTCTTCTTTGCCTCTGTTTTATATTTCTTGTTCCTGTTTCACCAGCTCGAACACCAACTACACATTATTTAGCTGTATCAGGTCGAAATGCATTTCACTGAGTCTAGTTTTCGTCAGTAAAATGTGTGTGTAGGACATTTTACAGTAAGTTTTCCATGCCCATTTCTCTGTCAGATTCGAACGAAAGAGAGGCAACATTCTCTCTCTCTCTCTCTCTCTCTCTCTCTCTCTCTCTCTCTCTCTCTCTCTCTCTCTCTCTCTCTCTCTCTCTCTCTCTCTCTCTCTCTCTCTCTCTGCTACACTCTAAGACTTCCAGAGTTAATTATTACAGTGAAACAGAATATTCGATTAATCAACATCGTGTGATTGGTGTTGTCGTCTACTAACTGATTATCTCTAACACAGATCGATAGTTATTAATCTTGTAATTAAACGAGAGCTGAAGGGAGACATCTCGCCCATGAGTCTAGTCAACATGGCGACGAGATGAGGGTAACGAAGTGTATGCGTTTCTGGGCTCTTGCTTCCGTGTAAACATGTCATCAGAAATTCAGTGTACGTGTGAGTGTATGCATGTATATAAATGTATGAATATATATATATATATATATATATATATATATATATATATATATATATATATATATATATATATATATATATATATATATATATATATATATAATGCATGTGTGTGTGTACTCGCTTAGTTGTGATTGTGGAGGTTGAGCTTCGGCCCTTTGGTCCTGCCTCTTAACTGTTATTCCTGTGCTTATTGAGCTCTTATCAGATCGACATTTGAAACTGTGTATCGAGTCAGCCTCAACCACATCACTTCCTAACACATTCAATTTATTTACTTCTCAGGCACTGTATGTGTGTGTGTGTGTGTGTACTCACCTAGTTGTGCATGCGGGGGTTGAGCTCTGGCTCTTTGGTCCTGCCTCTCAACCATCAATCAACAGTTGAGAGGCGGGACAGTTGTGTGGGTGTGTACTCACCTATTTATGCCTGCAGGATCGAGCATTGACTCTTGGATTCCGCATTTCTAGCCATCGGTTGTTTACAGCAATGACTCTTGTCCCATTTCCCTATCACATCTAGTTTTAAAATTATGAATAGATTGCTTCCACAACCTCCTCATTAGTTTTAAGTGCATTCCATTTTTCCACTACTCTCACACTAAAAGAAAACTTCCTAACATCTCTGTGACTCATCTGAGTTTCATCTCATCTCATCTGTGTGCGTACTCACCTATCTGTACTCACCTATTTGTGCTTGCGGGGGTTCAGCTTTGGCTCTTTGGTCCTGCCTCTCAACCGTCAATCAACCGGTATACAGATTCCTGAGCCTACTTGGCTGTCATATCTACATTTGAAACTGTGTATGGAGTCAGCCTCCACTACATCACTTCCTAATGCATTCCATTAACTACACGTGCGACCATAGTTGACATACTTGAGGAGAAATTTTACTTTACCTACAAGGGTGGTAACGCACACTACACACACACACACACAGTGTGTGTGTAGTGTAGTGTGCAAAAAGAACACACACACACACACACACACACACACACACACACACACACACACACTGTGTGTGTGTTCTAATATCTTTAAGCAGTGTATTTGAAAGCCACTTATTAACTTTAGAAAATACTTTTAAGTGTTGTTTATTCTTTCTCTCACTTGTTGTCATGTAACTACCATCTAGACACAATCGGAAGCCATGGTTTCTGCACTCCCAGGGCGAGATTGGTACCAAAGTCGATGTTGTGTGGTTCAGTAGTCAGAAAATGCTTTTGACGTCAGACATATTCGCTCTCCCGATTCCCATCAACTGTGGTGAGTGAATATCTAACGTCGTCAAGCATTTTAACGTCGTCATTGCAGGAGCACAAGAAGTGCTCCTGCAATCACGAGCTTTTCGTAAGGAGTTACACAAACCTTTTGCTCGTCCTGTAGGCGCCAATACATTTTGCCCACCCTTGTAGGTAAAGTAAAATTTCTCCACAAGTATGTCAACTATGGTCTTCAGGCTAGGTCCAAGCACGTCTGGTAGTTAGGCAAGATCCTACAACGTCTTGTTGTTAAGGCAAGATCCTAAGACGTCTTGTCGTTAGGCAAAATCGACAAAAAGCCAAAACGTGTATGAATACACTCTGGCTTCCTGTCCCCCGACAAAATGAATTATTATCATAAATTATATGCGAAAGCTATGCTAGATTTGGCGCTGCTA
Source organism: Procambarus clarkii (assembly GCF_040958095.1). Lineage (NCBI taxonomy): Eukaryota > Metazoa > Arthropoda > Malacostraca > Decapoda > Cambaridae > Procambarus > Procambarus clarkii. The sequence continues at coordinate 42,184,091 of NC_091169.1, read as the reverse complement.
TTCTAGGTTCTAGCACATATGGTCACCATGCTAGGGTTGGAACATGTGGTAGTTATGCAAGGTTCTAGAACGTGCGGCAGCTATGATAGGTTCTAGAACGTGCGGCGCTATGCAAAGCTCTAGAACGTGCGGCGCTATGCTAGGTTCTAGAACGTGCGGCGCTATGCAAGGCTCTAGAACGTGCGGCGCTATGCTAGGTTCTAGAACGTGCGGTGCTATGCAAGGCTCTAGAACGTGCGGCGCTATGCTAGGTTCTAGAACGTGCGGTGCTATGCAAGGCTCTAGAACGTGCGGTGCTATGCTAGGTTCTGGAACGTGCGGTGCTATGCAAGGCTCTAGAACGTGCGGTGCTATGCAAGGCTCTAGAACGTGCGGTGCTATGCTAGGTTCTAGAACGTGCGGTGCTATGCAAGGTTCTGGAACGTGCGGCACTACGCTAGGTTCAAGAACGTTCGGCCGCTTTAGAATGTTCTAGCAAATGCAGCCGCTATACTAGGTTTTTGTTTAGGCTGAAAACTAATATTATTAATAAACAAAACAAGTAGGAAAACGTGCAAAGTCTTGACGTGAAACAAAAACGAACAGAAGAGAATGGAGAGAATTCATCCCAACCCTCCCTAGCCCCCATCCTCCTGCTGCACCAACATAATATGCTTCATTTGGGCGATTCTCCTAGTTGTAAGTGCGCTTGCCGGAGGCCATCTTGTCCTGAGAGGGGTTAACCCGCCTCCCCAAGGGCCCGGGTATACGGAAGAGACGTAGGTGATGGTGCAACTGTGTCAGACAGCGGGAGATTAGTGTCTTGTTGGCCCTCTGCTTTACTTCCCAGCAGGATGGGTCAAGTATCTTGCTCGTTTCGTTAAACATCCGCAGTTTTGAAAATTATTGCTCTTAATGATGAGTCTTATGGCTTAGTTCTCAGAATATTTCCCTCGATATTGTGATAATTTCTAAGGAATATTCAAAAACCTGAATAAGCATTAAAGTATCACAAGATAAGTTTTTAATGACCAATTTAACATGCATTTCACATGCTATCGTTGCCATCAAGTGCCATTTGTTTGACACCTTAAGTTGGCTCTTACAGCTATAACCAAATATATTTTAGGAAATTGGCCTTCCAAGAAAAGCAAAAGTGCTTATCTAGACACCAAACACTCACACCGAAATAATAGATGTGAGGACGTTTCGGACCGTTCTGGACCATTAACAAGTCGAGATAATTGTCCACAACGGACCGAAACGTCCGCACTTTATTTTCAGATGTGTGGGCTGGTTGTCTAAATTTTCAGCCACGTTATTGTGACTTACTATCTTGCTTACCTACAGAGTTGGTGTTACAATAAGTTAATCAAAAGGCAAATCTCTCAATGGCTCTGAAGTCCTTTATCACAAACAAAATTATGCAAGAAATAAACCTCGTTAGTGATTTAGACATTCGTGAGCCTTGTCCTTCACCACACTGGACCAAAGAAGGAATAAGACATATGATAACGGTGTAAAAGATACTGAGAGTAATTAATTAAGCAGATAGAAAAGATATATATAAGGTAAAGAATAGTTGAACGTGGCAACAGATGGAAAGTGAAGAAACAAATTAGTCAAAGATGTCGGAAGGAACTTCTTTAGTTTCTGAGTCGGTAGTAGTTGGGTTTGTTCTCGACTCACAATCGGGAGTTCCGAGCTCGAATCCCAGAAGGGTAGAAATGGTTGGGCACGTTTTCTATCATCTAATTTCTCTGTTCACCTGTATGTATATATATATATATATATATATATATATATATATATATATATATATATATATATATATATATATATATATATATATGTCGTACCTAGTAGCCAGAACGCACTTCTCAGCCTACTATGCAAGGCCCGATTTGCCTAATATGCCAAGTTTTCCTGAATTAATATATTTTCTCTATTTTTTTCTTATGAAATGATAAAGCTACCTATTTCATTATGTATGAGGTCAATTTTGTTTTATTGGAGTTAAAATTAACGTAAATATAAGACGGAACCTAACCAACCCTACCTAACCTAACCTAACCTATCTTTATAGGTTAGGTTACGTTAGGTAGCCGAAAAAGTTAGGTTAGGTTAGGTTAGGTAGGTTAGGTAGTCGAAAAACAATTAATTCATGAAAACTTGGCTTATTAGGCAAATCGGGCCTTGCATAGTAGGCTGAGAAGTGAGTTCTGGCTACTAGGTACGACATATATATATATATATATATATATATATATATATATATATATATAAATATATATATATATATATATATATATATATATATATATATATATATATATATATATATATATATATATATATATATATATATATATATGTCGTACCTAGTAGCCAGAACGCACTTCTCGTCCTACTATGCAAGGCCCGATTTGCCTAATAAGCCAAGTTTTAATGAATTAAAGTTTTTTCGACAACCTAACCTACCTAACCTAACCTAACCTAACTTTTTCGGCTACCTAACCTAACCTAACCTATAAAGATAGGTTAGGTTAGGTTAGGTAGGGTTTTTTAGGTTCGGTCATATATCTACGTTATTTTTAACTCCAATAAAATAAAATTGACCTCATACATAATGAAATGGGTAGTTTTATCATTTCATAAGAAAAAAATTAGAGAAAATATATTAATTCAGGAAAACTTGGCTTATTAGGCAAATCGGGCCTTGCATAGTAGGCCGAGAAGTGCATTCTGGCTACTAGGTACGACATATATATATATATATATATATATAGATATATATATATAGTTCCTAGTAGCCAGAACGCACTTCTCAGCCTACTATGCAAGGCCCGATTTGCCTAATAAGCCAAGTTTTCATGAATTAATATATTTTCTCTAATTTTTTTCTTATGAAATGATAAAGCTACCCATGTCATTATGTATGAGGTCAATTTTGTTTATTGGAGTTAAAATTAACGTAGATATATGACCGAACCTAACCAAACCTACCTAACCTAACCTATCTTTATAGGTTAGGTTAGGTTAGGTGGCCGAAAAAGTTAGGTTAGGTTAGGTAGTCGAAAAACAATTAATTCATGAAAACTTGGCTTATTAGGCAAATTGGGCCTTGCATAGTAGGCTGGGAAGTGCGTTCTGGCTACTAGGTATGACATTATATATATATATATATATATATATATATATATATATATATATATATATATATATATATATATATATATGTCGTACCTAATAGCCAGAACGCACTTCTCAGCCTACTATTCAAGGCCCGATTTGCCTAATAAGCCAAGTTTTCATGAATTAATGTTTTTTCGTCTACCTAACCTACCTAACCTAACCTAACCTAGCTTTTTTTGGCTACCTAACCTAACCTTACCTATAAATATAGGTTAGGTTAGGTTAGGTAGGGTTGGTTAGGTTCGGTCATATATCTACGTTAATTTTAACTCCAATAAAAAAAGTTGACCTCATACATAGAGAAAAGGGTTGCTTTATCATTTCATAAGAAAAAAATTATAGTAAATATATTAATTCAGGAAAACTTGGCTTATTAGGCAAATCGGGCCTTGAATAGTAGGCTGAGAAGTGAGTTCTGGCTACTAGGTACGACATATATATATATATATATATATATATATATATATATATATATATATATATATATATATATATATATATATATATATATATATATATATATATTTATATATATCTATATTTATAATATATATATTACATATATATATATATATAATATATATATATGTATTATATATATACAGGCTGCCTGTCCCCCGACAATTATTTTTTATTATAAATGGAACGGACTAGATAAGGGAAATGTTGAGGCCAATTCGAAACACAGTTTAAAATGTAAACATGATAACATAGACGTGTAAAAGAAGCCGTTGCAGTGAACTACTGATGGTGGAAGCCGGGGCTCAAGAGCAAGGGCTCGACCCTGCCAGCTCATTTAGACGAGTATGTCTGTGTTAGCGCGTATATATATTGAAAAATATTTATCTTGATACAAAATTACAAAAATTAATCCTCCTCGAAGAAAATCGTCTACTAATCCTTTAAGACGTTATGACAAAAATACAGAAGTAGGATTAGCGATAATGGTTATAAACCTCATCAAAATGGTCGAATTATTGCGAAAAGCTCAAATTTTACATGAAAATAAAATAACAACGTTTCGTTCACTGGTACATACTTCTGTTACAAATTGTTATTATTGAAACTAAAATTATTTCACATTGCACCCACTGCAGTACAGCACATCCTACCACCTAGTTCCAAGATCCACCCAGCTGCAGTACAGCACATCCTAACACCTAGTTCCAAGATCCACCCAGCTGCAGTACAGCACATCCTAACACCTAGTTCCAAGATCCACCCAGCTGCAGTACAGCACATCCTAGCACTTAGTTCCAAGATCCACCCAGCTGCAGTACAGCACATCCTAACACCTAGTTCCAAGATCCACCCAGCTGCAGTACAGCACATCCTACCACTTAGTTCCAAGATCCGCCCAGCTGCAGTACAGCACATCCTAACACCTAGTTCCAAGATCCACCCAGCTGCAGTACAGCACATCCTAACACCTAGTTCCAAGATCCACCCAGCTGCAGTACAGCACATCCTAAAACCAAATCCCAAGATCTACCCAACAGCGTACAGCACATCTTCAAACCAAATCCCAACATTCACCCAGCAGCAGTACAGCACATCACACCAAATTTTCCGATAACAAACATTGCCAGAGGGAAGAGCGAGAGAGGGCGGGAGCCGGTGGCATATATTATCCCCTGAATGATCTGCTCATCACTGTGATCAATACCAGTGTTGCATGTGTTGCCTGGGCCAGTGGCGGCAGCGGCCACACGCCGCTCGAGGGGAAAATTGGGTCGCGAGCAGGAGCCACACAAGGGGAGGGAGTTAGAGGAGAGGGGAGTAAGAGCTGGAGACTGTGTGAGAGAGAGAGAGAGAGAGAGAGAGAGAGAGAGAGAGAGAGAGAGAGAGAGAGAGAGAGAGAGAGAGAGAGAGAGAGAGAGAGAGAGAGAGAGAGAGAGAGACAGAGACAGAGAGACAGACAGAGTGAGAAGTGAGTTCTGGGAGGAGCGATAGAGAAGGAGAGTGAGAGACTGTTAGGAAGGAATGAGTTATGAGGTAAGGGACACAGGTTCGAGTAAGATCTGATGTTAGATACACAACATCGAGTGAGAGACAAGAAAACCTGGAAGGGAGGAGTGAGATCTGGGACGAGAGACACAAGGATCGAGTGAGTTCGAGAGAGAGAGAGAGAGAGAGAGAGAGAGAGAGAGAGAGAGAGAGAGAGAGAGAGAGAGAGAGAGAGAGAGAGAGAGAGAGAGAGAGAGAGAGAGAGAGGGGTGGAGTCTAGGATGAGACACACGGGGAGAGATCTGACGGTGAGAAACAAAGTAAAAAGAGGAAAGTAAAACTGAGCACAAAGTCTGGGAAGACAGACGGTGGTCAGAAAAGGGGAGATTAGTGATAGGAGACGGGGAATAGGAGTTGGGATGAGATCATGGGTGGAGACAGTGGCAGACGGAGATTTGAAGAAAAGGATGTGGTTAGTGAAACGAAAAGAAGAAAGCGAAGGATAAGAACCGAGACACAATATAAAGATTGGAGAAATTGTTTCCATTACAGAATTAAAAAAAATCTGGGTACATCCTTTTTTTTCTTTTGTGAGAACCTGAGGACATTTATATTTTAAAAAATGCCATAAAAAGTAGCTATATAACTTTAAACATATTTTACACTTTAATAAAACATGCCAAGTGAGGTAGGAGCAAAGAGGAGAGATATGCAGATATTTGCCCTGCGCTGACCTAACGTAAGTCTATAGCTAACCGAGTGTGACCTCGATGACCAGGTCTGCGATTTATCTGTAAAAAAATAAAAAATAAAAATTCTTCCCTTTACCTCCTCATTAAAAATTGTCATAAAGAAAACTGAAGAAGGTCTATCGCCACGCCTATTATATTATCCGGCAATTTGTTTCGACCCCAAAACCCTATTCCAAACCATTACAAAGGTCTTTTCTGAATCTAAACTTGTCCTTAATTGTTTAGTATGGATAAACAATCCGTATAAACACAGAATAACACAGATGACAACGCCAATGTGACCTAAAACTTTTCAAAATACGTAAAAGCATCACGGAATAATGTTTAGCAAAATATTTAGGATACCAAAGGAATATAATGAATTTGTAAACGAAAAGATCAATATTGTGCATGACACTTCTTAGTGGAAGAAATAGCGCATAAATTAGATATTAAATTAATAACCTGATTATTGAAAAAAAATAAGATGCCGTGGAAGAATCTTTTAATGGCGAGGAAATTTAATGAAAAAAAATTACAATTATGAAAAATGAATTAAATCTCAGGAAATATTTGTAAATCTGTCACAAAGGAAATTTAAACGGAAAAGAGAAAAGTGAAGGAGTGATAAAATATGCATGATTATAAGAGAGAGAATGTGATGTGAGGAGGGAGATGATTAGTGAAGGAAACAATCAGGAGAAAGTGCCAAGCCATTACGGCTATATAGCACTTGGAAGGGGTCAGGATAAGGATTTGGGATGGGACGGTGGAGGAAGGAATGGTCCCCAACCACTTGGACGGTCGGGGATTGAACGCCGACCTACATGAAGCGAGACAGTCGCTCTACCGTTCCCCCCAAGTGGTTGGGCAGATTACTGAGGGGGACATGAGTATGGTGGATAAGGGTATGATAGTGAGATATGAAACTAATTTGTGAGGTGAATTTTGAGGTAAAAAGAGATGATTAGTGAAGTGAAAAGAGACGATGAGTGAGCTGAATACTGAGATGATTAATGAGGTAAATATTGAGATGATTAGTGAGATGGATATGGACGTGATTGCTGAGGTGAATATGGACGGATCAGTGAGGTCAGTATAGAGATGATTTTTTACGTGAATATGGATATTAGTCAGATGAAAATGAACTGATTAGAGGTGAGGATAGATTTGTGAGACGAATATAGAAATGATTTGTAAGGTGAGTATGGAACCGATTTGTGAGTCAAGTATTGCGATTATTAGCGAGGTAAGGTGAGTATAACGATGATTAGTGTGGTAAGTATAACGATGATTAGTGAGGTGAGTATAACGATGATTAGTGAGGTAAGTATAACGATGATTGGAGAGATAAATAGAGTAAAGAAGGAGACAAATAATGAAGTGAGTGAAGAAGGATATGATTACCAATGTTCGGTAAATTAGTAAGTCAGTGAGGGAGATGCTAGATAAAACCAGAAGAGAGGTAATTAATAAGAGAAGACGAGACAAAAACAAGAGATTGACTTAATGAGAAAAACACCACAATAATAACGAACAACGAGATGGGAAGAAGATAAATAGGGACAAATAAAAGTGTGAATGAGAAGACGAGTGAAGGGGAGAAGAGGGTGAGGGGAGAAGTGTAGAGAAAACAAAAGAAGGGTTACACACCGCTGTAAAGAAGTCATTAGACAATCTCTTATCACTGGTTATCTCAATCCATGTTAATTCCCGTAGTCGGGGCTTATCGAGGTCCCCTTAAGTCAATTGCTGACCCTCCCCTCCCCCTCCCCCCCCCAGGATGCAAACCACAAATTTGCCTTATTCCCGTTAACTAATTTACTGCTAGGTGAACAGAGGCACCAGGTGAAAGGATACGTATCCAGCTATTTTTGTTTTGCCCGGGGAACGAAACCCGGAATCCTCAATTGTGAGTCGAGGACGTAGACAACTGAACATATTTCCGAACGCGCATTACAGAAATTATAATTTAAACGAATGAACTTCACATTTACCTGAATTTACCTTATGCCCACTATCTTTATAGTGGCATCTGAATATATCTGAGGACCACAATCTCTATTGGCCTAGACTAGAGCAGGAAGCCGGCAGCTTGTCAAAGGTCCCCCTATTGTCTTGTCAGGCGTGTGTCTGAAGGTGTCCTTCAGTACATCCTCTATCACTAAATTTTGGAGAGCTCATGTAGCTAATAGACGCTCAATCCGCAAATCTGAATATAAAGTGACTGAATATATTCAGTCGTCCTGGATCATTAGACGACTTGATAATGGTCCAAGACGTACTGAAACCTCCTCACGTCCTTACTTTTCAGATGTGAGTATTGTGTTTCAAATTTTAAGCCCCGATAGACTTACTGTCTTCATGTAGCCGTATTTACTTTTTTATTTATATATACAGGAAAGTTTAGCGGGTAGTATTTTAGCAATCCTTATGATTTGGAGATATATTTCTATTGTTGATTTGCTTGTTTACCAATGCTTACCAATACTAAGTTAAAACTAAATTTATGTTTTCAATGTCACCTTAATATGTATTACATAAATATTTTAACATTTTTAGAATTCCCTGCATTTTCTGCATGTTGAGATTTTCGTCACATTTATGTAATATGAGTAAATAATTTGGTAACACTGACATTTCTCTAAGACACTATTATTGAAACTTCCAGGTTATATATGTTTATATATTGTGCATATGGTATCACACATCAGTTAATGGGCATGTTTTATATCAACGGACTTTAAAGAAATTTTCAGAATAGACTCTCTTGTGCCTTTGCATACGTGTTTATTGTTCAACACATTCTCATGATTTGAAAAACGTCAAATTTGAAGCGGTGTTCATTGCCCATTATCAACGAAACTAGGCAGCCTCCCTAACCTACTGAGGCCGCTGCTCGTTCGTCAAACGAAGCGGTTATTATAAAATGCTTTTAATTTCACTAAAGAATCAAAATTTTGACTTTGTGGTCAATGGCGTAAACATTGCAGTGCGCTAAGTAAGAGGACAGGTTATACAGGGTGAATGTTGGTACTATCATCTGACCCAATCACTATTGGTTATCCTTTGTAAATATATATTTTTAATACTATTTTTAATAGTATTGAAATATTTTTCCTTTCAACTACGTGTATTGTGTCAACTGCGCGACTATTTCAGAGTAGTACAGCGAATACATTTCCCTTTCCAACCTTGCCAGAACTCGACCCATTGCTTAAAGCTCCATCACAAGATTCACCCCACGTTATCAAACAGCAGTTTGTGGGGGCGAGGGAGAGTGCGCGCGCGCGTCTCTGGAAATGTGTTTGTGAGCATTTATAGGAGAATTAGTGTATTTACTATTTGTACTTACTATCTGTGTCTAGAGGAACGAGCTGTTAGCTATTGGACCCCGCTTGTCTAACCATTGGTTGTCTGAAGTACTGACGTCCGACTTATTTTCCTCAATCATATCTACTACATATTTCTCTCTTAAGACACACACATTCCCAGGAAGCAGCCCGTAGTAGCTGTCTAACTACCAGCTACCTATTTACTGCTATGTGAACAGAAGCATCAGGGTGAAAGAAACTCTGCCCGTTTGTTTCCGCCTCAGCTGGGAATCGAACCCAGGCTCTTAGGACTACGACCCCCGAGCGCTTCCACTCAGCCGCGAGCACCCCCCCCCCCCCCACCCCCCCCCCCACCCCCCAAAAAATATGTATTTACTATTTGAGTCTGCAGAATCGAGCTATTAGCTCTTGGACACCGCCTTTTACTCAATCTATTTTTCCTCTATTATATCTACTATAGTAAGTGTGTAAGTGTGTGTATTCAACTAGTTGTGCTTGCGAAGGGGGGTTGAGCTCTGGCTCTTTCGGCCCGCCTCTCAACTGTCAATCAACTTTTTTTCCACACACACACACACACACACACACACACACACACACACACACACACACACACACACACACACACACGTGCATTAGGGCCTTGGAATGCATTAGGAAGTGATGTGGTGGAGGTTGACTCCATACACAGTTTCAAGTGTAGATATGATAGAGCCCAATAGGCTCAGGAATCTGAACACCTGTTGATTGACGGTTGAGAGGCGGGACCAAAGAGCCAGAGCTCAACCCCCGCAAACACAACTAGGTGAGTACACACACACACACACACACACACACACACACACACACACACACACACACACACACACACACACACATAGTTCTTCGCAAATAGAGTGGTAGACGGTTGGAACAAGTTAAGTGAGAAGGTGGTGGAGGCCAAGACCGTCAGTAGTTTCAAAGCGTTATATGACAAAGAGTGCTGGGAAGACGGGACACCACGAGCGTAGCTCTCATCCTGTAACTACACTTAGGTAATTACACTTAGGTACTTACACACATACACATAGTGCGCAGGACTCGTAATTCTGTGGCGCGGGTTTTGATTCCCGCACGAGGCAGAAACAAATGGGCAAAGTTTCTTTCACCCTGAATGCCCCTGTTACCTAGCAGTAAACAGGTACCTGGGAGTTAGTCAGCTGTCACGGCCCTGCTTCCTGGTGTGGGTGTGTGTGTGTGGTGTGGAAAAAAAAGTAGTTAGTAAACAGTTGATTGACAGTTGAGAGGCGGGCCGAAAGAGCAAAGCTCAACCCCCGCAAAACACAACTAGGTGAATTCACTAGGAAACTAGGAAAACTCAATCAACTGGTGTACAGATTCCTGAGCTAACTGCGCTCTATTATATCTACATTTGAAACTGTGTATGGAGTCTGCCTCCATCACATCACTGCCTAATGAATTCCACCTGTTAACTACTCTGACACTGAAAAAGTTTTTTCTAACGTCCCTGTGGCTCATTTGGGTACTCAGTTTCCATCTGTGTCCCCTTGTTCGCGTACCACCCGTATTAAACAGTTTATCCTTATCTACCCTGTCAATTCCTGAGAATTTTGTCGGTAGTGATCATGTCTCCCCTTCTCTTCTGTCTTCCAATTTCGTGAGGTGCATTTCACACATCCTTTCCTCGTAACTCATGCCTCTTAGCTCTGGGACTAGCCTAGTGGCATACCTCTGAACTTTTTCCAGCTTCATCTTGTGCTTGACAAGGTACGGACTCTATGCTGGGGCCGCATACTCCAGGATTGGTCTTACATATGTGGTATACAAGGTTCTGAATGATTCCTTACACAGGTTCTTAAAAACTGTTCTGATGTTAGCCAGCCTCGCGTATGCCGCAGATGTAAAAACTCAGGAGACAGGTTTGGTGTGTCTGACCTCCTGTTTCCACCGCCTAGTTTCATTACCTTACATTTACTCGGGTTGAACTTTAGTAGCCATTTGTTGAACCATTCATTGAGTCTGTCTAGGTCATCTTGTAGTCTCCTACTATCTTCCTCTGTTTTAATTCTCTTCATAATTTTTTGCATGATCAGCGAACAATGAAAGGAACGATTCTATACCGTCTGGGAGATCATTTACATATTTCAGAAAAAGTATAGGTCCAAGGACTGAACCCTGCGGGACTCCACTGGTGACGCCTCGCCAATCTGAGACCTCGCCCCTCACAGCCACTCGCTGTTTTCTGTTGCTTAGGTACTCCCTTATCCAATGGAATACCTTCCCTTTCACTCCAACCTGCATCTCCAGCTTTTGGGCTAGCCTCTTGTGTGGTACTGTGTCAAAAGCTTTCTGGCAATCCAAAAATAAACAGTCTGACCACCCTCTCTCTTTCTTGCCTGATTTTTGTTGCCTGGTCGTAGAATTCAATTAATCCTGTGAGGCAGGACTTGCCATCCTTGTGTACTCACCTAGTTGTGCTTGCGGAGGTTGAGCTCTGGATCTTTGGTCCCGTCTCTCAACCGTCAATCAACAGGTGTACAGGTTCCTGAGCCTATTGGGCTCTATCATATCTACACTTGAAACTGTGTATGGAGTCAGCCTCCACCACATCACTTCCTAATGCATTCCATTTGTCAACCACTCTGACACTAAAAAAGTTCTTTCTAATATCTCTGTGGCTCATTTGGGCACTCAGTTTCCACCTGTGTCCCCTAGTGCGTGTGCCCCTTGTGTTAAACAGCCTGTCTTTATCAACCCTGTCGATTCCCTTGAGAATCTTGAATGTGGTGATCATGTCCCCCCTAACTCTTCTGTCTTCCAACGAAGTGAGGTTGAATTCCCGTAGTCTCTCCTCGTAGCTCATACCTCTCAGCTCGGGTACTAGTCTGGTGGCAAACCTTTGAACCTTTTCCAGTTTAGTCTTATGCTTGACTAGATATGGACTCCATGCTGGAGCCGCATACTCCAGGATTGGTCTGACATATGTGGTATATAATGTTCTGAAAGATTCCTTACACAAGTTTCTAAAGGCCGTTCTTATATTAGCCAACCTGGCATATGCTGTGTGTGTGTGTGTGTGTGTGTGTGTGTGTGTGTGTGTGTGTGTGTGTGTGTGTGTGTGTGTGTGTGTGTGTGTGTGTGTGTGTGTGTGTGTGCGCGCGCGCTCACTTAAGATGTGCTTGTAGGGTAAAGCTAGGTTCCAACCCCCCCACCCCCCACCTTCAGAACGTTCTTCGATTAATACAATGACTCATTTATCACGATTTTAGCATATTCACAATTACAAATTTTAATCGAATAGCTTTAAAGATTTCTATGTCTAACCTTATCCATTTATTGTCAGCTCTAACAATGAAAAAGTTCTTTCTGACGTCTGTGACTCATCTAACCTCTTCGTTCTGCTGTTTCTAACGTTGAACAACGCTGCTTTGTCGTTGTTAACGTACTTTAGAATCTTAAATGTTGCATGTCCCCCCTATTTCAGCTTTCCTCGAGTGTTGTCTGGTCAAATTTTATCAGCTCAGGAACGAGCTTATTTGCATACCTTAGGACCTTTTCCAGTTTTCCTTGTTCTTTTTCAGGTAAGGGTTCCATGCTAGGGATGTAAATATGAATATACGAATAAAGGTAACTGCAGAAGGCCTATTGGCCCATAAGAGGCAGCTCCTTTTATAACCACCCAATCCCACTCATATACATGTCCAACACATGTTTGAAACAATCAAGGGACCCCACCTCCACCACGCTACGCGGTAATTGGTTCCACAAATCAACAACCCTGCTACCGAACCAGTATTTACCCAGGTCTTTCATCAATCTAAATTTATCCAATTTTTTTAACTTATCCATATTGAAAAGAGGATCTCACATTTGATGAGTAAAGGGCCCAAAAATCCCCTCAGTCCAAGTCTGTGAAAGAGACACGGATGTTGGCCAAAGTGTCATATGCTGCTATTGATATTCTGCTAATATGGGCTTCTGGCATCAGATTTGGGATTATGTCCACTTCCAGGTCTTTCTCCTTTTGAGAACTAGAGAATCTGTCTTCCCTTCTTCCTACACTGCACTACTGGTCTTCACACTCCTCTTCCAATCCTTATAATATTGTATTTGGCACGATTAAATTCCAGCAGCGATTTTTCAGCGCCCTTCTGATGTCCAAATCCATTTGCAGTGTATCATAATCTAACATTAACCTGACTTTTTATCATAAGTTTTGCATCATTTGTAAAACATTTATATGAAAGAGCTAATTTCCTGTCAGGTCGTTGACATGACATAGGTTAGAAATAGGATAGTCCCTAGAACAGACCCTTGTGGTACTCCACTCGTAACACCTCTCCACTTTGAAATCTCTGTTCTCATTGTAACCATTTTCTTCCTCTGTAACCCATCTTAGGACTTCCCAATACACCAGCCCTGCTTCTGTAGCTTGAGTAGGAGCCTGTTGTGCGGATGGTATCGAATGCTTTCTGGAAGTCGAGGAATATGAAGTATACCCATCTTTCTCATGCTTGATTTATATCATCCTACTGCAGAGCTCCAGCAAGCTTATCAGCAGAATTTTCCTTTACTAAATCCATGCTGATGTTTCCAGACAAATTTTATGTTCTAAATGTTCGCACTAGCCTGCTGCCAATCAATTTATCTAGTAATTTGAAGGGAATACAAGTTGGTGATACGGGTCTGTAGCTTAACGGTTTCTGTCTTTCCCCCTTTCAATGAAGTTTTATGCGTATATACGCGCATATTATTTATATATATATATATATATATATATATATATATATATATATATATATATATATATATATATATATATATATATATATATATGCGTCGAAAAGGTAAAACGTCGAAAGCAGGAACACATTTTCCAACATAAATTACGAAGATTCGTTTAATAATGACGTATATCCGAGAGTGAATAAATACACGTGTTATTTTTAGTTATAATTAATCCGCTTACTCTTATAATGATCAATTTAATGAGCTGTCTAAACCAGTCAAACATACATTTCAAATAAAAATTTATAACATTAAATCGTAAGCTATATTTGAAGGTGATATGCGTAACATGTACGAATTCATCAACTCTGAGATACACTGAATCATTTACCAATGTCATTAAAATATATTAATAATATTTATAAATTTGTTTTTAGAGATTTACATCAACAATATATTTTAAGACATGGAATTTCTTTACAACCTAAAGATAATTTAGTGAATATAAAGTCAGAATAATGAGGCTGGAACAATCCTAGCAGCGAAGGATTGACTGGGCGCTTAATCCTAAACTGTTCGCCCCTATTCACCAAGCAGTAATTGGGTGCCTGGTTGTTAACGGATTGTCGGATCGTGTTCCAAGGAAAACTATTTTCGTAAGACTTTCCGTGAGCTATGGGAAGGGAAAGCTTTCAGTCTGCTAACAGGAGCCAGACGCCGTTTGCTGGAACAGGCAACGTCACATTAACGAAACCTGAACAGTAAGTCACAGTAACGAGACTGGAACAGTAAGTCACAATAACGAGACTGGAACAGTAAGTCACAATAACGAGGCTGGAACAGTAAGTCACAATAACGAGGCTGGAACAGTAAGTCACAGTAACGAGGCTGGAACAGTAAAAGTCAAAGTAACGAGGCTGGAACAGTAAGTCACAGCAACGAGGCTGGAACAGTTAGTCACAGTAACGAGGCTGGAACAGTAAGTCATAGTAACGAGGCTGGAACAGTAAGTCACAGTAACGAGGCTGGAACAGTAAAAGTCAAAGTAACGAGGCTGGAACAGTAAGTCACAGTAACGAGGCTGGAACAGTAAGTCACAGTAACGAGGCTGGAACAGTAAAAGTCACAGTAACGAGGCTGAACCAGTAAGTCACAGTAACGAGGCTGGAACAGTAAGTCACAGTAACGAGGCTGGTACAGTAAGTCACAGTAACGAGGCTGGAACAGTAAAAGTCACAGTAACGAGGCTGGACCAGTAAGTCACAGTAACGAGGCTGGAACAGTAAAAGTCACAGTAACGAGGCTGGACCAGTAAGTCACAGTAACGAGGCTGGAACAAATAAACACAAAACTCACACATTAGCGACAGGAAGAGTAGCGACATTTCACTCCGTCTGACTTATTGAACATTCAGGATTGACAGAAATGTCGTCACTTTCGCCGTCTCTAATGCTTGGCTTGTGTTTATGATATTTGAGCGTTCACGTTTGTTTGTGTGTGTGTGTGTGTGTGTGTGTGTGTGTGTGTGTGTGTGTGTGTGTGTGTGTGTGTGTGTGTGTGTGTGTGTGTGTGTGTGTGTGTGTGTGTGTGTGTTTACAAGAGTACATACCAACACTATAAAGAGTGCTGGCATGTATTATGGTACGTATAAAAGAGTACATACCAAAACATAGCTGCAGAGCTATTACAGATCTATCAGGGTTGACTGGTCTATCAAGGATTACCCAATTCTAAGACCAGTTTAAAAATAAAAAGTAAAAATAAACCAATTTCCCGTTCTACATGCTAGAGTTTATTCGGCAAATACGATTCTTCACTAGATTATTTTTCAAAGCTCTGTGCGCCGCCAGTAATCTGTGATTTGGTATTTTTGCTCCTGTCAGGGCTACCTCAATACTGCAAAAATCGAAAAAACTAAATATTGCACGTTAAAAAAAAATCGACTGAGAGGGGACCTGAATTTTTAATAGAAAAAAGTGGGAAAGAAAAAGGGAATTAAATTTTAATTCGTTAGTTACAGATCACCCCTGGATACATGTGTTCGTGATACCACGTCACCCCTTGTAACACGTGATACCATGTCACCCCTTGTAACACGTGATACCAGGTCACTCTAGTAACATGTACTCGTCATACCAGGTCACCCCTGGTAACACGTGTTCGTGATGCCACGTCATCCCAAGTATATTTGTAGGTCAGCATGCACCTGCATCGGTTAATAGGCCTACAGGCCATCACCACCACTGAACGCAATATGGATGCAGAAATCGAAGCCATTGAGTACAAAATTTTAAATGTGAACAAATTATTCATTAAAAACTTTCATTACTAGCACCAATCTTCACTTCACCACAACATTATGTAAATAGGTTATAACATGACACAATTGCAAAGTATCAAGAAACTACAACATAAACACCAATATATAAAACCAAGTACACCATTTACAAAATATTTTACCATCCACCCCCCTGTGGTTCACATGAGCTAGAATAAGACAAATCAAAACATTCAAAATACATGATATTAAAAATTTATCCAATCGGTGTAGGCGATGAGTCAAAATAACGTGGCTAAAGTATGTTGAGCAGACCACACACTAGAAGGTGAAGGGACGACGACGTTTCGGTCCGTCCTGGACCATTTCAAGTCGATTGTAAACCGATGGGATTGTTTATCCTATCGGTTTTTCCTGGAACACGTGTCAGTCTGTTTAAAACCAAGAACTGACACTAGACTAGAATTAGTCTAGTGTCATCAGCACGTATGAATATGATTGCAAGGTAACCGCAAGGTAAGGTTCACTCGAAGAGCCAAAACTCGACTGAGGTGTTTTGCAGCCAACCAGGCAAGGTGTGAGCTGCTCTACTCTTAAATACACCAAAACCGTACAGTGACTTGTTAAGACCAATGTGTCCAGCTCGGGTGAATTCCAATACAACACAAAATGGGAGTTTCTTTCATTAAAGAACTACATACGTCGGCGGATTGAGATCAGGAAGTAAATGGCTTCTGATTTTGAAGTTTTAGGCAAGAATATCTCGAGACTGATTAATTCATAATTATAACTTGTTTAATTCTTCTTTCGTCTACGCTAAAAAAAAATTCATAATTTGTTTTTATTTAGCCAATTAATATATCTGCATTCCCCCTAGGCGAGAATTTAAATCTTCTAACTTAAAATTACTGCCTCAATCTTTGCAGTCTTATGGCTAACTAGATGGTTACAATCGATCACACTGATCACATTTTGAGTAATAACCAAGTCCTAATCATTTCATTAGTCAGGTATACAGTACACACGTACACAAAACTGGTCAATAACTCAGTAAAATATATATAAATGTAATATTTTCCCCTGTATTTTAATGTAAGTTTATTCTTCAATTTTTGTAACTCGTTTATAGGGGTTTTCTAAAAAATCTTGTTCTGTACTACTGAAACACTTGTTCACTAAGAATTGTAATGTATAATTGCCTTGTAACATTTATGTATATGTAACTTATATCGTATTTTTTTAAATAAAGATAAAAAAAAAAATAACTCAGTAAATGCTAGAATATTTCAAATTTGGAATATGGCTCGTCTATATAGCATGACAAACGTTCCTTCAACGACTACTCCTAACTTTCATTACTTTCTAGAATCTAACGAAAGTTACATTCTAGAACTGTTACAAAGTTACTTGACTAGAATGCTTTACTCTAGGTAAGAATTTTCCAATCCCAGCATCTTAAGAGTTTGACTTCCCTCTCTCCACTTTACCTTTTTCATAACCCAAAGTGGATATTATCGCCTTTCTCTTCTTTCACGTTCAGTAAATCTTGGAAATTGTCTCTCCTCCTTTTACTGATATCCGTTGCTTCTGATAAGGTGCTTCCATTACTATCATATATATTTTCTAAATAGTTTTTCCTTTCTACAATTCTTTAGTTATTGTCCAGACAGTTTGGAAATCTTGTCATGTAGGTTAAAGCAATTTATTTTAAATTTCACTCTCCACACATTACCTTTTTAGGATACAAAATTACTAATACGTACTCAGAGCATTACGAGCTAATTTGATGATTCGATAAATCCTGTCATCAAAGTACGCTTTGGCAAATTCAGACCGTGGAATACGTACGATCAAAATCGGAATCTCATCAGCGTTCGAACCGAAACAACTTATCTAACATAGTCCTTGAGGCGCTGTAGTAGCACGTTCAACCCTCACTTCATAAGCGATTTTGGCGGTGTTCGAGCCCTTGGAAAGGAGGGTCGAGTGGGCACCAATCCTTAACTGATCGCCCCTCTTCACCCAGCAGCAAATAAGAACTTGGGGGTTGTAAACAAACTGACATGTGTTCCAGGGAGAACGGGTAAGATAAGGCTTACAATGAGCCATGGGAACAGAAACCTCTAAGGCTGCTAACAAGTCAGAAGTCGTCGTAGTTCCTCGTTTTCATTTTCAGTCTTTACATCACTGTTCTTATCTGCTTCCCAGTTAATATTTATACACGATAAATTAATGTCTCATTCCAAGCATCTTATGGTCATTGTTTTAATTAAGTCTGATTATAAAGTCAAATACCACGACACAATGATCACTAGCTTCTAGTGGCATTTAATGTTCCAAGTTCTCGGTGTGTTCCTAATTCTGGGTGAAAATCAGGTCCAATAATCATGGTGTATCTCCTCCCCTTTTTCTTTTGTCATCCATTACATGCTATGTTAAGATGTTTCTTTCCACAACTTCCACTAATTTTGCTCCCAGCGATTCTTCCCCCACCATGCGATTTCTGGATTCCCATCCGATCTCTCCATGATCCTCCAAGACAAGCAGTTTAGCTTTCATTTTATGTGCAGCTGTTGCTTTTGTTTGTAATTCATCTATGTAAAATTTGTTATTGTCCCCCAATGACTAGTAGTTAAGCTCTCATTCCGTGTGCGGCTGCTGCTGTTCTCTGCAGTTCATCCATGCATGCTTTGTTGTTATTATATTCCTGTCTGGAACTTCTGTTGTTTGCTTGGGTGTTGTAATTATCAGCACCACTATCTTTTCCCCATCAGCTTGAAGAGTCCCAGTGATAAAGTCTGTATATCTATTTGAATTTTGATCTTCTAATTTCTCGAACTTACAGTATCGCTTTACAAGGAGTGCAATTACCCTTACCCCTTTACAAGGAGTGTAACTACCCATACTACTTTACAAGGATTTCAACTACCAAGAGTGCATCCATGATAATATAATTTATTGTTGTCTCCAATATTGCAATTAAATGCGGTTCTGTTTCCTCTGTTTTGTTTGTAAATCCATCAGCATTTGTGTACTATAACTTAAGATTCTTCTGGGACACACTGCTTCCAGAATTCTCAGAGCATTGCTGTCTATTTTTATTGGCATAGATTGTAAATGAGAGATGGAAGTAGTACTGTGATGAGTGATTGTGAGGTAGTAAGAGTTTTGGGGAAAGGGAGAGGGTGAGAGGCAGAAAATGGCTGTAAAGCAGAGAGAATCTGTGAGGCAGAGCTAGGCAGGGAAGCAGAGATGGCCGAGAGGCAGAGGTGGACTGAGAAGTAAGAGACGTGCGTGTATGTGTGTAATTTACTCTTTGTATCTGCAGAATCGAGCTATTAGCTCTTGGACCCCGCCTTTCTAACAATCTATTTTTTCTCTATTATGTCTACTACATATATTTCTCTCCAACACACACACACACACACATGGAATGCATTAGGCAGTGATGTGGTGGAGGCTGACTCCATACACAGTTTCAAATGTAGAAATGATAGAGCTCAGTAGGCTCAGGAATTGATTGACAGTCGAGAGGCGGGCTCAAATATAATAGATAATAAATTATCTATTGACAAATGTCTATCAACTCATGCCACTCAAACCTTTCAACTATTCGTGTGACTCAGTTGAAAGCTAAACGAGTAGGACCTGAAGCACAGTGGTGGTCATGAAGCACAGTGGAGGTCATGTAGCACAGTGGTGGTCATGTAGCACAGTGGTGGTCATGAAGCACAGTGGAGGTCATGTAGCACAGTGGTGGTCATGTAGCACAGTGGTGGTCATGAAGCACAGTGGAGGTCATGTAGCACAGTGGTGGTCATGAAGCACAGTGGTGGTCATGAAGCACAGTGGAGGTCATGTAGCACAGTGGTGGTCATGTGGCACAGTGGTGGTCATGTGGCACAGTGGTGGTCATGTGGCACAGTGGTGGTCATGTAGCACAGTGGTGGTCATGTGGCACAGTGGTGGTCATGTGGCACAGTGGTAGTCATGTAGCACAGTGGTGGTCATGTAGCACAGTGGTGGTCATGTGGCACAGTGGTGGTCATGTAGCACAGTGGTGGTCATGTGGCACAGTGGTGGTCATGTAGCACAGTGGTGGTCATGTGGCACAGTGGTGGTCATGTGGCACAGTGGTGGTCATGTGGCACAGTGGTGGTCATGTAGCACAGTGGTGGTCATGAAGCACAGTGGAGGTCATGTAGCACAGTGGTGGTCATGTGGCACAGTGGTGGTCATGTAGCACAGTGGTGGTCATGTGGCACAGTGGTGGTCATGTAGCACAGTGGTGGTCATGTGGCACAGTGGTGGTCATGTGGCACAGTGGTGGTCATGTAGCACAGTGGTGGTCATGTAGCACAGTGGTGGTCATGTAGCACAGTGGTGGTCATGAAGCACAGTGGAGGTCATGTAGCACAGTGGTGGTCATGTAGCACAGTGGTGGTCATGTAGCACAGTGGTGGTCATGTGGCACAGTGGTGGTCATGTAGCACAGTGGTGGTCATGTGGCACAGTGGTGGTCATGTAGCACAGTGGTAGTCATGTGGCACAGTGGTGGTCATGTAGCACAGTGGTGGTCATGTGGCACAGTGGTGTCATGTAGCACAGTGGTGGTCATGTGGCACAGTGGTGGTCATGTGGCACAGTGGTGGTCATGTAGCACAGTGGTGGTCATGTAGCACAGTGGTGGTCATGTGGCACAGTGGTGGTCATGTAGCACAGTGGTGGTCATGTGGCACAGTGGTGGTCATGTGGCACAGTGGTGGTCATGTAGCACAGTGGTGGTCATGTGGCACAGTGGAGGTCATGTAGCACAGTGGAGATCATGTAGCACAGTGGTGTCATGTAGCACAGTGGTGGTCATGTAGCACAGTGGTGGTCATGTAGCACAGTGGTGGTCATGTAGCACAGTGGTGGTCATGTGGCACAGTGGTGGTCATGTGGCACAGTGGTGGTCATGTAGCACAGTGGTGGTCATGTAGCACAGTGGTAGTCATGTAGCAGTGGTGGTCATGTGGCACAGTGGTAGTCATGTAGCACAGTGGTGGTAATGTAGCACAGTGGTGGTCATGTAGCACAGTGGTGATCATGTAGCACAGTGGTGATCATGTAGCACAGTGGTAGTCATGTAGCACAGTGGTGGTCATGTAGCACAGTGGTAGTCATGTAGCACAGTGGTGGTCATGTAGCACAGTGGTGGTCATGTAGCACAGTGGTGGTCATGTAGCACAGTGGTCATGTAGCACAGTGGTGGTCATGTAGCACAGTGGTCATGTGGCACAGTGGTGGTCATGTAGCACAGTGGTGGTCATGTAGCACAGTGGTCATGTGGCACAGTGGTGGTCATGTAGCACAGTGGTGGTCATGTAGCACAGTGGTGGTCATGTAGCACAGTGGTGGTCATGTAGCACAGTGGTGGTCATGTGGCACAGTGGTGGTCATGTGGCACAGTGGAGGTCATGTAGCACAGTGGTGGTCATGTAGCACAGTGGTGGTCATGTAGCACAGTGGTGGTCATGTAGCACAGTGGTGGTCATGTAGCACAGTGGTAGTCATGTAGCACAGTGGTGGTCATGTAGCACAGTGGTAGTCATGTAGCACAGTGGTGGTCATGTAGCACAGTGGTGGTCATGTGGCACAGTGGTGGTCATGTGGCACAGTGGTAGTCATGTAGCACAGTGGTGGTCATGTAGCACAGTGGTGGTCATGTAGCACAGTGGTCATGTGGCACAGTGGTGGTCATGTAGCACAGTGGTGGTCATGTAGCACAGTGGTCATGTGGCACAGTGGTGGTCATGTAGCACAGTGGTGGTCATGTAGCACAGTGGTGGTCATGTAGCACAGTGGTGGTCATGTAGCACAGTGGTGGTCATGTAGCACAGTGGTGGTCATGTAGCATAGTGGTGGTCATGTAGCACAGTGGTGGTCATGTGGCACAGTGGTGGTCATGTCGCACAGTGGAGGTCATGTAGCACAGTGGTGGTCATGTGGCACAGTGGAGGTCATGTAGCACAGTGGAGATCATGTAGCACAGTGGTGTCATGTAGCACAGTGGTGGTCATGTAGCACAGTGGTGGTCATGTAGCACAGTGGTGGTCATGTAGCACAGTGGTGGTCATGTGGCACAGTGGTAGTCATGTAGCACAGTGGTGGTCATGTAGCACAGTGGTAGTCATGTAGCAGTGGTGGTCATGTGGCACAGTGGTGGTCATGTGGCACAGTGGTGGTCATGTGGCACAGTGGTGGTCATGTAGCACAGTGGTGGTCATGTGGCACAGTGGTGGTCATGTGGCACAGTGGTGGTCATGTAGCACAGTGGTGGTCATGTAGCACAGTGGTGGTCATGTGGCACAGTGGTGGTCATGTAGCACAGTGGTGGTCATGTGGCACAGTGGTGGTCATGTGGCACAGTGGTGGTCATGTAGCACAGTGGTGGTCATGTGGCACAGTGGAGGTCATGTAGCACAGTGGAGATCATGTAGCACAGTGGTGTCATGTAGCACAGTGGTGGTCATGTAGCACAGTGGTGGTCATGTGGCACAGTGGTGGTCATGTGGCACAGTGGTGGTCATGTGGCACAGTGGTGGTCATGTAGCACAGTGGTGGTCATGTAGCACAGTGGTGGTCATGTGGCACAGTGGTAGTCATGTAGCACAGTGGTGGTCATGTAGCACAGTGGTAGTCATGTAGCAGTGGTGGTCATGTGGCACAGTGGTAGTCATGTAGCACAGTGGTGGTAATGTAGCACAGTGGTGGTCATGTAGCACAGTGGTGATCATGTAGCACAGTGGTGATCATGTAGCACAGTGGTAGTCATGTAGCACAGTGGTGGTCATGTAGCACAGTGGTGGTCATGTAGCACAGTGGTGGTCATGTAGCACAGTGGTGGTCATGTGGCACAGTGGTGGTCATGTAGCACAGTGGTGGTCATGTAGCACAGTGGTGGTCATGTAGCACAGTGGTGGTCATGTGGCACAGTGGTGGTCATGTAGCACAGTGGTGGTCATGTAGCACAGTGGTGGTCATGTGGCACAGTGGTGGTCATGTAGCACAGTGGTGGTCATGTGGCACAGTGGTGGTCATGTAGCACAGTGGTGGTCATGTAGCACAGTGGTGGTCATGTAGCACAGTGGTGGTCATGTGGCACAGTGGTGGTCATGTAGCACAGTGGTGGTCATGTAGCACAGTGGTGGTCATGTAGCACAGTGGTGGTCATGTGGCACAGTGGTGGTCATGTAGCGTACTGGTGAGCTCTTTAGCTAAGTAGTGAGTACAGTCTGTTTACAACCGAAAAGTCTGAAGTTCGACTCCAGTACGGGACAAAGACGTTTTGGCTTGCCTCCTTTTACCTAATGTACCTGTTCATCAAGCAGTACATAGATACTCATGCAGGGGATGAGTCACAATAACGTGGCTGACGAATGTTCGACCACACACTAGAAGGTGAAGGGACAACGACGTTTCGGTCCGTCCTGGACCATTCTCAAGTCGACTGTGTCGTCGTCGTCCCTTCACCTTCTAGCGTGTGGTCTGGTCAACATAAATACTCATGTTTAATCTCTGCAATATTTCCAGCTTCATCTCCATATTTAAAGCGTAATTCATCTCTTCATATTAAAAGAAGCTCTACCACACAAGTTCCTCTAATAAGACCTTCCAAGGTTGCAATAAGGCCAACCTCGAGCACGTTCTGAGAATATAAGTTAGTGCCCTAGGAGGTTTCGCACGATGTCCCAGCCTGAGGCACTATTATAGGAGGCAGCATCTGAGACGGCAGCTGCTGCCTCTATATTACACCAAAGCAAGACAATGCCGTCCTGAAATATCTTCATGCCTAACTTATAACTTCCACCCACCAGTATCTACAATGCCCTATGAGTTTTCGGTTCCGAAAATATGACACCTATTATTTTCCGAATAACATATGAATGCATACACTTTATATATATATATATATATATATATATATATATATATATATATATATATATATATATATATATATATATATATATATATATATGGCAGCAGGTGTTCCTTTAAGCATATTTGGTTGATTAAATATGACCGCATTACTGGCGTTGTTGACCATATAGTATAAGCTTTCTTTGCTTCTAACTGTTTTCTTACTTTCGGGATTAAGAAGAGGAATCAAGTTACCGAAATTTGTTGTAAAGAATCTCTAATGATTATTGAAGGCTATATTTTCAACGTTTCGTTCCACCCTTGAACATCTTCTGGTAAGGAATGAATGTAAAAGATACAAATTTATCTGAAATTCACATGTGAGAGGTGTGAAGTTGTGTGTGTGTGTGGGGGGGGGGGAAGGTGAAGTAATCCCACACATAGGTGAAGAAATAGGGGAATAATGTGGATGGATGCTAATCAAACACTGTGTAAGGCTGTGGACGGGGAAAACTCGATAGAGATGTCGCTATCTGGTGCTGTATGTGAGGTCCGGATTTGTGTGTAGGCTCAATCCTATGCTCATTGGTCGAGGACAGACTGGTTGAAAACCTATTTGTGATATCTTCTTATAGTACTAAGACTAGTTATATTGTAGGAGGGAAGGGAGAGAGAAGCGGGAGAGGGGAAGAAGAGGGTGAGTGGGCAAGAAGGAACAGTAGGGAGAGAGGGGGATGGGGAAGTGGGAGAGGGGAGGTGAAATGGGAGATGGGAAGGGGGTGAGGGAAAAGAAACAAACCCGGGAACCGCCGGGTACCACCTTCTAGTGTGCGAGTAGCTCACAGTAAGTTTCTGGTGATGTGTTTAACAGGAAAGCAATCGGACTTTGAGCGCAGAAGCACCGACAAAAATACTTAAATAAAATGGACATATACTGCACGAAGTGGAGACACCAGCCGCTCAGAACATACCTCCGTACCTGGGCATAATAAGAGAACTTATAAACGGACAACGAAGTCAATTCATTTTCCCCCCAGCTGCTGCCTGCCAAAAAGTTGGGTTCCTCTTATTAACAATTTAACTTGAACTTTGATGAGTAAATGTCTGATAAAAGCTGTTATCTTATTACGTTGTTCGGTAAAGTTAAATTTTTTTGTGAATAAAACTTATCAAGGAAAGTATTTTTGAGGAAAATCAAGAAATAGTATTCAATGTGTTTGCGTGCTGGTTATCATTTGAAGTACGTGCGTGTGTTAGTGAGTTTGGGTAGCTTACGCGTCACTCTGTGAATGTCTGTATTTGTATTTGAGAACTGTCTGCAAAACATGTGTGCCTGCAAAAGGATAAATTATTTTGGAAGTCGTACACAAATATTTCAGCAATTCCATGGATTTTTTTCCTTGGACGTTTCTCCCGTCTTCCTTTTATTTCAAATATTCACATAGCCTGGGGATTTCCTTTCATATTTATATATTAGAATGCATGTTCACCAACAAATATTATATTTTTCATTTCCAAACAAAATTTTCGGGTTATGATAAGTCATTGTATTAAATCATTTGTTCGTTTTAGTATTTTTTATTTGGGTGGAGTGGGGATAGGGAATGGCTCGGATAACCTCTCGATAAACTAATTGTCTTCTCATTATGAAGTTTTCAAGAGCAATTAGTTCAGCCTGCGCGCACGAGATGTTACAAAGGAGATTCTGATTACCACTTGGATATTTCGGCTAAGTGAGTCACTGTGACCCTTTGTTTACAGACTAAACACTGTTCCAATTATCTACTCGCATTTGGAAGCTATATATATTAAAGCAGTAAATGATAGGAAAATTAATGAATTTTATTGATACAATATGAACGAGGGGCAAAAATAAGAGTTACAAGTTAGGGAAAAGATTAATTAACAAGAAAAAAAGTTAATCAGGATACAGAGATAAAAATGCAAAAACAAATCAGAAAACAAGGAGCTCTTTGGAAAGAAAGAAGTAGGACAAAGCAGGACAAGAAGATTGACAGATGGATAAATGAAAATGTTTAGGATAGAAATGAAAGGATGTTAAATTAAGAGAAAATTAAGTGAAGTATATACTTTGATAGTTTAATGGGATGAAAGCGATGGGTGGTGGTATTCAATGTGGATGTTTGGTCATGGGTGGTAGTGTTCAATGTGGATGTTGGGTCATGGCTGGTGGTGTTCGTGGTGGAAGTTTGGTCATGGGTGGCGGTGTTCAATGTGGATGTTGGGTCATGGGTGGTGGTGTTCGTGGTGGATGTTTGGTCATGGGTGGCGGTGTTTAAGGTGGATGTTTGGTCATGGGTGGTGGTGTTCGTGGTGGATGTTTGGTCATGGGTGGCGGTGTTCAATGTGGATGTTGGGTCATGGGTGGTGGTGTTCGTGGTGGATGTTTGGTCATGGGTGGCGGTGTTTAAGGTGGATGTTGGGTCATCCATGGGATGTTGAAAAACAGAAATATAATTGGCACGCTGAGAGAGAACTATCAACATAAAGTGCCAAAGACTTTTCAATATACTGTTCTCTCTACACATAAGTGGCATATAACTGGCCGACCCTCTCATGGTATTCAAGACAGAACTTGATAAACACCTCCAAAGGGTACCTGATCAACCAGGCTATGATTGATACGTCAGGCCGCGAGCAGCTGCCTCCAAAAGCTTGGTAGATCAGACCACTAACAAGGGGGCCCTGATCAGAAACCAGGTCGCGGGGACACTGATCCTCGGAATCAACAACAGGTAGAACCATTCAAGCATTTACTCAGAACAAGAGTTAGAAGAAATTTATTTAGACCCCCAACAATTGGAATAGGCAAATAATGTCATTTTTATACTACTATGGTTTACTGAAAGCACACATTTTCAAACATGTGTTTGAAAACTCTGTGATAGTGATCCAAATAACAAAACAAATTCTACTTCCTAGTTTTCAAAACATGTGTAACAAAAATAACGTATAAATTTTTGTTTCCCTCTCACATCGAGCACGGGATAGATTATTTTCTGTCACGAGGACAATGGTACTCGAACCGATCCCCCGGACATGTCCGTGTGCAAATATGCTAAATCTGTTCCCTTCTGAATAAATAAATAAATGATTGAAATACCAGAAAACTGACCAACGTTTCATCATGTTTCTGTTACTAGTGCACCGAAATAAAAATATATACAAGGAAAAAGCGGAATTCTATATAATGATACTAATTTGGGGTAGGTGGAGGAAGAGACCAATTGCTCTGATAGACTTAAGTAAATTTTAGGTCTTGGTGGAGAGTCAAATGATGCCCAGAGTGGTCAATGATAACAGACTAAGCTAAGTAAAATATTGAGGTGCATTTTAATGTTACTGTAGAGCATATAGTAAAATTAAGATGCCACTTATGATTTTGAATAACAATTGTCAGCAGATATTTTCAAATTTTGGTGCATAATAACGTTCTTACATGTAGACTTTATAAACATTTCTTACCGTACACTATATATATATATGTGTGTGTGTGTGTGTGTGTGTGTGTGTGTGTGTGTGTGTGTGTGTACGTAGCCAGAACAGGCTTCTCGGCCTACTATGCAAGGCCATCATTACTCTTTCCCACTGACCAGAGAACTCTCCCACCGCATCCCCCCATACACGTACACACACAAATACACACACGTACGTGTGTGTGTGGTGGTGGGGGGGGGGTTGCGGCTTAGTGGACGTAGTTCTAAGGGCCCGGGTTCGATTCCCGGCCGAGGCAGAAACAAATGGGCAGAGTTTCTTTCGTCCTGATGGCTATGTTTACAAAGCAGTAAATATGTACCTGGTAGTTAGACAGATGCTACGGGCTGCTTTCTAGGGATGTGTGTGTGTGTTAGAGAAATAGTAGTAGACATAGGTCATAATAGGAGAAAATTAGACTGGTTAGAAAGGCGGGGTCCAAGAGCTAAGAGCTCAATTCTGTATGCACAAATAGTAAATATACGCACGCACAAAGCCCCCTGTAACTCCATCAACAGGAAGCTAGGAGACAATCACGAATTCGTCATAGATGATCTAAATTCCTATCCCGGATCTCATGAAAGAAGCTCATTCCAGTTATCGAAGTTCTGGAAAAGAGAGATAATAGCCGATACGAAAATAACAAGACAAGTAAAATATGAAGAAGGAAAAGCAGCGTGGAAGCAAGAATAGAGAATCTGGCAAAATATTGAAGAGACAAGTTCAAAATGGTTAACTTAAATATGTAAATGGTATTAATACTTAAGCACTGGAGTTATGAATGCAAACCCTCTGATATAATGCAATTTAAGAATTATTGTACTGGTGAAACTACAAACATGTGGCAGTGTTTTATCCGTCACGAAGAGTGATGAAACTATAAATTTAAAGGTATATGGAATAGCGGAAAGAGAGAAGGAAGTTAAGGAGAGGGAGAAATTAGGGAAACAGTGAGGGGAGGATTTCATCAGTTGTTGAAATTCTGTTGTGTTGCGCCCAAGTTCTGATTGCAGCTAACAAGATATGAAATTGGCTTAGACCGCTAGGTTAAAGGGAGGCCACTGATCCCCTGCGCCTGAAATCTCATTTTGCTGGCGTTGCATTTATGTGCTAGTTTCCCCCTCCGCAGGATGTATAATACACTGAGAAAACAATTGCTTTAGTTGCTTTGTATTCCAAAACATATACTTATCTTTGAAATATGCATATATCAATGAATTCATACAGATATAGATTACTTAAATAAAAAAAAGATAAAAGGCAGTGGGATCGAATTCAAGTTTGGATTTGAGAGTTTTTTAATCAATTACTCAGAAATGTAGAGTTGAAAGCTATTTAGTCTAAGGTATCGTCTCTCGAAGGTGGGGCTCAATTCAGCCACACACACAATGAAGGGTCTGAATGGCAAAACACCCAAGAACCAACCAAGCACGGGTGTCTAACCATGTTACAAGACTTCTAAGGATCAACTAGTATAGGAATAGCTTCGGATAGTTCCTGCATCAATATATATTCACCCAAATGTTCTTTCATGGACGAGCTCGGCTACTAGCTCAGCTTCCCCATCTCTTTTTAATCATATTTATATTTAAAAATATATTTGTTAGCGTCAATGTCCAGAACCCATGTTGGTGCTTGTTTACAAACCCAATGCTCTCCAGGTGCTCAACAAGTCTTAGCCTAATTATTCTTTCAAGTATTTTGCAGGGGATGCTTGTCAGTGATACGGGTCTGTAGTTAAGAGCCTCCTCCCTATCAACTTTCTTGAAAACCGGTACGACATTTGCTTCCTTCCAGCAACTGGGCAATTCTCCCGACATAAGTAACTCATTAAAGATCATTGCCAGAGGCACGCTGAGAGCCTGCGCTGCCTCTTTTAGTATCCACGGTGATACTTTGTCTGGTCCAACCGCTTTAGTTGCATCCAGTGTTGTCAACTGTTTCATTACTTCCTCTGCTGTCACCTCTATATCTGATAGTCTTCCATCTAGGGTAATCTCTTCTAACAATGGGAGCCACTCAGGCTCGGTTGTGAACACTCCATGGAAACTTGCATTCAGTACCTCGCAGATTTCCTTATCACTTTCTGTATATGCCCCTTCTGTATTCCTCAGTCTTGTTACTTGGTCATTTACTGGCATCTTCCTTCTTATATGGCTATGTAGTAATTTAGGTTGCATTTTCGCTTTATTGCAATATCATTCTCAAAATTTCTTTCCGACACTCGTCTTATGTTAATGTAATCGTTTCTAGCTCTGTTACATCTAATCCTGTTGTCCTCTGTCCTTTGTCTTCTGTACTTCCTTCACTCCCTCCTGCTTCTTACTTTTGCTTCCTGACACTGTCTATTAAACCATGGGTTATTATATTCCCTCCTGCTTGTTTCCTTTATTGTTGGAATAAATCTCTCTTCAGTCTCCTTGCATTTCCATATGACTTGGTTCATCATATCTTGCACTGTTTTTCCTCTAATTTCTTCCTCCCACTTCACTTCTCCCAGGTAGTCCCTTATCCTTCTGTAGTCCCTTATCCTTCTGTAGTCCCCTCTTCTGTAATCAAGTCGTGTGTGTGTTGTGTGTGTGTTGTGTGTGTTGTGTGTGTGTGTGTGTGTGTGTGTGTGTGTGTGTGTGTGTGTGTGTGTGTGTGTGTGTGTGTGTGTGTGTGTGCGCGCGCGCGTGCATGCGTGCGTGCGTGCACTCGCTTATCAAATAACTTACATGCATACGAGTTCTTGTCCTTATGAAGCTGTGTACATTAGTATAAATGACTGAACTATGGCAAAACAAATTGTAAAGCATTCCGAAAACCTCACTCACTCACCTCCATGCGTACACGAAACTTTTGTCATAAAGTAAATGAAGAACAAATGTGAGGACAGAGGGGAGAGCGGAGAGAATTCCAGGCCGCCGCGAGGTGGGAAGCGCGTACCAACCACTCGCGACATCTATTGCCGCGTCCCTCAACTAAGTCGCAGACACAAAGCGGGACTGAATATTCAGGGAGGTGGGTGGCCACTACTATTCACGAGTAATTGGTTATTTTTGCCACGTTCGAAGGGAAATTGTACCAGCGATTGATTTGCGATCTCCAAGTATTTACAGAAAATTTCCGGGTATAATGAAATTTTGGATTCTGGACTCCTCGGGTATGAGAGAGTTTTAGTGTACAACAGTATTCCGAGTGTGGTAATTTTGTCCAGTTCAGGGCGACAGTGGGGTTGGTTCAATTTGCACACCATTCTGAAATACGACGAGACTGTTTTATCGCAGCTACAGTCCCGGTTAGCGACCCGGTACTGCATATATCCATCAGTTACAACCGCGGTTGATGAAATGTAGCTGTATATATATCCAGTTACAACCACAGTTAGTTACATGTAGCTGCATATATCTACGGAAGGAGACCCAGGACTACATATATGCACTGTGTTCAAAACTCTGGGTTTCTCGTTTAATTTTCCACTTGAGATGAGGACTCGTTCCAGTGTACATGTCAACCTGCAAAGTATTTTCTTAAACTTATAAAACTTGTGTATATTAATTTAATTTGAGCATAAAATCTGGCCTTATAGCTGTGATAATTTTTATTTTATAAATGGAGACTATGTTAAATAACTATGCAAAACGTTAATACAGTAAACAGACTGAAATGTTATTAGCTACATATGCTATTGATTAATATTATATAACATGGTAAAAATATAAGTTTAACGACGACAATAACAGACAAATTTAAATTCATCGAGAGAATATTAGATTAAACTTAAAATGTTAAAGCAGAGAGAGATGTCCACAGTCATTGTACTGCAGCGTTAGCCACAGTCATCATAGTGCACAGTTATCTACAGTCATCATACTGAAGAGAAGTCTTTCAATCATCATACTGTAGAGAACTGTCAAGAATCATCATACTTCAGAGAACTGTCAATAGTCATCATCCTGCAGAGAACTGTCAAGTCATCATACTGCAGACAACTGTCAATAGTCATCATACTGCAGGGACCTGTCAATAGTCATCATACTGCAGAGAACTGTCAATGGTCATCATACTGCAGAGAACTGTCAATGGTCATCATCCTGCAGAG
The DNA here is from genome assembly GCF_040958095.1 of Procambarus clarkii. Taxonomy (NCBI): domain Eukaryota; kingdom Metazoa; phylum Arthropoda; class Malacostraca; order Decapoda; family Cambaridae; genus Procambarus; species Procambarus clarkii. Next base: position 42,152,417 of record NC_091169.1, on the reverse strand, counting down.
AACTGTCAAAAATCATCATACTTCAGAGAACTGTCAATAGTCATCATACTGCAGAGAACTGCCAATGGTTATCATACTTCAGAGAACTATCAATGGTCATCATACTGCAGAGAACTGTCAATGGTCATCATACTGCATGGAACTGTCAATAGTCATCATACTGCAGGGACCTGTCAAGAGTCATCATACTGCAGGGACCTGTCAAGAGTCATCATACTGCAGGGACCTGTCAAGAGTCATCATACTGCAGAGGGTCGTCCAGATAGTTACTAGACTGAGGAGACAATAGAAGATTCAAACTCTCTAAATATAATTCCTGTTTCTCCTTCGTTTATAGTTATAATAAAGCATATAATCCACTTACTGACGACTGCATCGCTAGAATGCATCGTTAGTAGGCAAAGTTTAGACTACACCGTTAGAAAAGTTCAGACACCACCGTTAGAAGGCCAAGTTCAGACACCACCGTTAGAAGGCCAAGTTCAGACACCACCGTTAGAAGGCATAGGTTTAGACTACACTATTAGAAAGAAAAGTTCAGACACACAGGAGGGTAACATTCTGACTACATCGCAAGAAGATACAGTTCAGACTACGTTGTGTTACGATACTACACATTACTTAACCTTCTTTTAAACACAGCATGATTACTGGTATGGCAGAGGTAGCTGGTCTAAGCACGGGTGTTGAAGGCTCTTGTCGCGAGCATTTACCCCCCTCAGCAAAGAAAGGCCTACTCAAACACTGCAGAGGGATTCTATTGAAAACCTTGGCGCTGGTAGCGTGCACCCGCTCTAAAGGCAGTGTTTACCCCTGTCTCGGTTTAGTGTGAACCTGCAGAATAGAGCCCAAGACGAGCACATAACGAGAAAGTGAAGGAGACAAAAAGAGAACTTTCTTAAAGGTGAATGTTGTCAAAAAGAAATGTGAAAAAAGTTAAAGAGCTTGTAGTCAATACAGTGGCTGTTTGGGGCTAATTATGGTTCAGTAGGGCTGTCATCACAATATAAGTTTGCAGAAATATAGTAGATTAACTAGAATTCAATTTTTCAAGTGTAGTTCATAAAGTAGATGCAGCTAAGGAAACGTCATTTAACATACCCAGCAGATCCCTGTATCTGTATTTCGAAGGAATTACCAGCAGACCCTTTAAAGGTAACACCTAACAGCTAATCCAGCAGAACCATGGAAGTGGACACCCCCTCAACTCATCCACTGGAACAGAGGATGAGCAAGCTGCAGTGTGCCTATCGGTCCGTACGATATCTTTACTTCACCTCACTCTTTACTATATATTCGTTTGCTCCAGCTAAACTGTATTTTACTGGCTATTCAGGTTCGTGCCACCTCTTGGGTGGCTTAATCTTCATCAATCATCATAAATCTAAATTGGATTAATTACTACTCTTCATTTGAAAATGTTGACAGGGTCCATGAAATGCATCTCCATGCGTCATGTCATAATTAAACTGTAAAATGAACGTTAGAGAGTTAATTTTTCACCCTCCTTCTGAAGTCAAGAACAAAAGAAATGTAAAGAAGACTCATGTTAGAATCACTTACCTCCCTTTTTCTGTCTTATTCAATAACATATATCTATAATTAAAAACTAGTACCAATATATATATATATATATATTTCATTGAATATGACCGCATATTCTGTATTTATTATTTTCTGGTTTAGGGCTTCTATCCCTCTAACTATTTTCTTAGCATCAGGGCTTAATTGGAATAGGAGTTCTCCAAAACTCATTTTCGTACTTTTAAGGTGAAGAAAAGAAGTGATTTACTATAGAGTGTATTACACTTATTTGTATAATTTGCACGACGTTTCGAACCTCCATGGTTCATTCTCAAGTGAACAGATCTTACAATACTAGTTGATTTTATACCCGCATTAGGTCAGGTGATAATACAATGAAGGTGAAAAACATGGGGGGATACATAAGGGATAAACATAGGGGCTGCAGAAGGCGTATTGGCCCATACGAGGCATCTCCTATCTAAACACAAAGATTAATCCAGTGTAATTGGCCTGTTATGTTGGACATTGTCTTCTGTGTTGGCATCGATATGTTCTTGTCTTGTCCTTACTCTCATGGTGGGTAGAGTAAATAGTTCCGTGATTTGGGTGTTCATGGTAGGTCGCTCTATTCTTATGTGAATTGCCTCAAGAATTTGTAATCTTCTTGAATCTTGGGTTTTGTCTATTATGCAAGTATTCTTGTTCAACATTTCTCTTGTTAGAGTAATGTCATGGGCTTGTCTCATGTGATTCCTAGGGGCACCAGATTGAAGATGGCATGTCAAACGCCTCGTCAGCTTGGTCGACGTCATACCTATGTACTTACATTGAAGGTTACATCCTTCGTGGGGGCAAGTGTACATGTATACAACGCTTGACTGCTGTAGAGGGTTCTCCGTCGGCTTCGGGCTGTTTTTGATAAGGAGTTCGGAAGTCTTCTTGGTTTTGTAGAATATTATCAGGTTTATGTTTTGGTTAGGAGTAGTGCTTTTTACTCCTTTACGGATTATTTCTTTCATTATTCTTTCCTCTTTTATATGTTCACTGTGCATGGTTGATTTGTAATATAATTTTATTGGGGGTGTTGTGGTTTCTGTTCTAGGTTCTGAATTATACCAACGGTCCAAGTGTCTTCTTATAGCAGCGTTTATTTCCGCGTTGCTATATCCGTTGTTCACCAATACCTGAGTTACTCTTTCAAACTCTCTACTCACGTTGCTCCATTCAGAGCAGTGGGTAAGCGCTTGACGAATATAAGCATTGAGAACACTGGCTTTGTATCTTTGGGGGCACTCACTTCTACCGTTCAGGCATAATCCTATGTTGGTGGGCTTGGTATATACGTTGGTGCTTAAAGAGGTTCCTGTTTTTGTTATTAGTACATCCAAGAATGGCAGACTGTTATTTTCACTATTTTCATGTGTAAATCGGAGTACTGACTCTCTTTCTAGGTGTCTTTTTAGGTCAATTAGTTCATCTGAGTCTTTTACTATTACGAATATGTCATCTACATAACGGCAGTATACAGTTGGTTTTTGTCTGCTACTGAAGACCCTATCTTCGATGGTTCCCATATAAAAATTAGCAAATAAAACTCCTAAGGGGGAGCCCATTGCTACTCCGTCTATTTGTAAATACATGTCTCCTTGTGGACTGATGAAAGGGGCTTCCTTTGTACATGCTTCGAGAAGACTTTTCAAGTGTGGCTCAGGTATGTCTAATTTGGGGGTGCTCTCGTCTCTGTATACTCTGTCCAGTATCATTCCTATGGTTGTGTCGACTGGGACGTTGGTAAAAAGGGATTCAACGTCCAGGGAAGCGATGATTCCATCGGGCTGGGTAGATTTGATCAATTCTAGGAAATCTGCTGATGATTGTAGACTAAACTTACTTGGAGTGTATGGAGTTAGGAGTTCATTGAGTTTCTTTGCCAGGTGATAAGTTGGGGTTGGTATTTGGCTGATTATAGGGCGTAGTGGGTTACCTGGTTTATGCGTCTTAACATTGCCGTAGGCATATCCTAAACCATAGTCGCCTTGAAGTTTATTGAAATGCACACTACCTTTCTTTGCGTTGATTGCTGTAATTGTTTTGTTTACTTTCCGCTTAAGGTCTTCTACGGGGTTCCTCGTGATTCGTTGAAATTTGGAGTCGTCACTTAGGATGTCGCTAATTTTGTTCATGTATTCATGGGTAGGAATCAATACATATGCTGCTGTTTTGTCGGCTTTTCTTATTGTTACGTCTTTCAGATTTTTTAGTTGTTTCGCTGCTTCTTTGAGTCCAAGTTCTTTGAGTCAACCATGCACAGTGAACATATAAAAGAGGAAAGAATAATGAAAGAAATAATCCGTAAAGGAGTAAAAAGCACTACTCCTAACCAAAACATAAACCTGATAATATTCTACAAAACCAAGAAGACTTCCGAACTCCTTATCAAAAACAGCCCGAAGCCGACGGAGAACCCTCTACAGCAGTCAAGCGTTGTATACATGTACACTTGCCCCCACGAAGGATGTAACCTTCAATGTAAGTACATAGGTATGACGTCGACCAAGCTGACGAGGCGTTTGACATGCCATCTTCAATCTGGTGCCCCTAGGAATCACATGAGACAAGCCCATGACATTACTCTAACAAGAGAAATGTTGAACAAGAATACTTGCATAATAGACAAAACCCAAGATTCAAGAAGATTACAAATTCTTGAGGCAATTCACATAAGAATAGAGCGACCTACCATGAACACCCAAATCACGGAACTATTTACTCTACCCACCATGAGAGTAAGGACAAGACAAGAACATATCGATGCCAACACAGAAGACAATGTCCAACATAACAGGCCAATTACACTGGATTAATCTTTGTGTTTAGATAGGAGATGCCTCGTATGGGCCAATACGCCTTCTGCAGCCCCTATGTTTATCCCTTATGTATCCCCCCATGTTTTTCACCTTCATTGTATTATCACCTGACCTAATGCGGGTATAAAATCAACTAGTATTGTAAGATCTGTTCACTTGAGAATGAACCATGGAGGTTCGAAACGTCGTGCAAATTATACAAATAAGTGTAATACACTCTATAGTAAATCACTTCTTTTCTTCACCTTAAAAGTACGAAAATGAGTTTTGGAGAACTCCTATTCCAATTAAGCCCTGATGCTAAGAAAATAGTTAGAGGGATAGAAGCCCTAAACCAGAAAATAATAAATACAGAATATGCGGTCATATTCAATGAAACATGTTTGAAAGAAAACCTGCTGCCAGTATACACCAATATATATATATATATATATATGTGTGTGTGTGTGTGTGTGTGTGTGTGTGTGTGTGTGTGTGTGTGGGTATATATATATAGTTTACTAGAGGCTAGTTTCTCCAAATAAAATATTTATCAGTAATTGCTGCCGGATACGTGCCCAACATAGGGAAGTCGGTGTTGGCAACAATGACGAGTGCCACTTGACACGGTACCAATCTATGACAAAATTTGTAATATGCATTCTTGATGGCCACAACCAGGTCCACAACCACCTTACTCCCTCTAATCCACAATACCCGCCTTCCCGTTGACTCCAAAGTGCCAGACTTTCACACACACACACTCCGTGTACACACGGAGGGATGTGTACACGGAGGGGAATACACAATTTGTCATTGAGTACACACGGCCTACAGACTGGTACCAAGTGAGAGACAGAAACAAAGACAGATACAGTCTCACACACAGACACACACACCCGTTTGATGACGTGTATTTATTATCATTTACTTCTTATAATTTTCTTTGGTGTATTTTGGGTGGAATGATGCCGGGTCGACACGCTCGACAGGTCTACCTGGACACCACAGGGTACCCTATCTTGTATTATATAAAATGACTACAAGAGTTATCTTGTGTGGACGTCCAGCTGAAGCAGGCTACCAGTGCAGTGTCAAAGTAATCCATGACAAAGACTGGTAAGATCGTTAGTGATAGTTTTCTGACCATTACTTTGAAGAAAAATCTCACAGTATGGATTAAGGATTGTATCTCCGAGATATTGACATACACTACTTGTGAACACTCACAGTTCAGGTATTCCTTTACCTGTTTTTTCAACATTCTTAGCTATTCCAAGCATTTATAGCTTTGGATATTTTCAAAGGTTTTATATGTTTATTTTTCGTGGTGAATACACGTTAGAAACATTAGATGCTATAGTCTGCACCAACAAGAAAATATATATTGTAAGAGACAGTTTACATAATAACAAATCTCCATACATGTGTATTTAATAAAGTTCCAATACCATCTAGAAACTATTCAATAATGTCTCAACGTTATTGATATGATCCCATCTGTGTTATTAAAACAATAATAATAATAAACTAGTAAAATACATCTTACTAAGCAACAACGATCACAAAAACACCGATATGATAATATCAATATCATACCATGTTGATAAATATTATTCAAATATTTATACATAAGTTAAAACCTCATAAAAATTATTAAATACATATATATATATATATATATATATATATATATATATATATATATATATATATATATATATATATATATATATATATATATATATATAAGGCACAACTCTCCTAAACACGAGAGTCAAGTATACAACTTTAGAACACTTTCCCACCAGGAGACTCGAACCCTAGCCAGCACAGAAGCCTTCCAGCAACTGGCATAACAGGTACGCCTTAACCCTCTCCACCACCTGCTCAGACCCTTAAAAGAGATGGTAATTTCGGAGTATTTAAATACCACAAAGATCACCACCTCCCAAGAGCACTAGAGCAAGTGAGGGGTCATTTAGACGTTAATTTCATCAAGTCCCTGTTAATATGGGAAGACACAGTGTCTATGCTTAAGGCACAACTCTCCTAAACACGAGAGTCAAGTATACAACTTTAGAACACTTTCCCACCAGGAGACTCGAACCCTAGCCAGCACAGAAGCCTTCCAGCAACTGGCATAACAGGTACGCCTTAACCCTCTCCACCACCTGCTCAGACCCTTAAAAGAGATGGTAATTTCGGAGTATTTAAATACCACAAAGATCACCACCTCCCAAGAGCACTAGAGCAAGTGAGGGGTCATTTAGACGTTACTTGACTCACCACCTCACCCCATCCACCTCACTCAAATGTAGATATAAAATCGGAGATGCGTAAGTTCTATTCAGTTGTGTATTTGTAAACTAAAGTCTTTGAAAATGTAATAAGTTTTACGAAACGCACTCGTGTCGCGTCAGACTAGAAATAAAAATGAATTTTGGAGAATTGATTTTTGATTTACCTCCAACAGTGAAAAGAAATGTACGAAAGATTGAGAAAATTCGTGTTAGAATTATTAATCTTACTTTTTCGGTCATATTTAATAATATATATATATATATATATATATATATATATATATATATATATATATATATATATATATATATATATATATATATATATATAACACTTAGCGGTTCCTAAGCCTTTGGCTGGCCCACTAAGTGTTGCTTGTTTCTGTTTTACTTGGGCGGAGTATGAGTATTTATGACTCGTATGGTCGCTTCAGTAAGATTTTGCCATATGTGTTTAACAACTTCTTTTGCTCTGTTGAATCTAAGTTGAAATCATAATGGGTTTGTAACTGTGCACTGTGTTAGAGAATGTTCTTAAATATATTTTAATTTTTGACTTTAACAGAGGTATCATCAGGAAATAATACACGCTTCGAAGGGCTACATTAACTAACATACAAAGCCTTGCGAGTCAGATGTGGGGAAATGCTCATTATCAGCACTAATTATCTCCGATGGTCGTATGAGTGTAGGTAATGTCGCTTCCAGGCCTGGTTGCTGAGCGGAGCGGGGTTTAATCCCCCCATCTACTGACACCATCTCATAATTGGATAACAGCAGGCCTGTCTGTTTGTTTATGGATGGTGTTTCATTTCGATCTTGTATCGCCTCAAGTATCTGAAATCTACTTCGATTACTGTTGTGTGCTTTAAGATTAGTTTCTCTCTCAATTTATTAACATTGATGACTCTGAGTTAAGCACTGAGTTGCTTCAGTCCTATGGAGCAGCTGGAAGTGCAGTTGTTGTGACGGAGGGAGATGGCTCCTACTCCTATGAGTGCGGAGTGCCTATAAATGACTGGGCCTCCGCTCTTCAAACATAATTGGTTGTCATAATCCTTGCACTTAAACAGATATATGATTCCAAAGTCAACACGTTAACTGTAAGTAACTCTTTGCCATCTTTTACTGAGCTCAGATCTCCAAGATGTAACTGTGACGTTATGCTAGGCACTGATATAATGAAATATCGATGGAGTCAGAGTTTGTCTCCTGTGGATTCCTTCTCATATTGATCTCCAAATGCATGATAGAACTGATGAGTTACCCAAAACATATATATATATATATATATATATATATATATATATATATATATATATATATATATATATATATATATATATATATATATATATATAAGTATATTTTGGTAGCAGTCTTTCCTGTAGACATATATTATTAAATATGACCGAAAAAGTAAGATTAATAATTCTAACACGAATTTTCTCGATCTTTCTTACGTTTCTTTTCACTGTTGATGGTAATTCAAAGATCAATTCTCCAAAATTCATTTTTATTTCTAGTCTGACCCGACACTTGAGCGCGACCTCTGAAGAGACAACCAACACAACACCTATACCCCCTATTAGACTATTTTACAGGAACTTCTTTTCCACAGCCCATAAAACAGAGGAAAGGGTCCTGAAAGATATTGTCCGTAGAAACGTTATCCCTACAGACAAAACTCAGAAGATACAACTGACGATTTACTATAAAACCAGAAAAACGGCCAGCCTACTCATGAACAAACTCTCCAGACACAAAGCAGAACGCTTTAAAAGAGACCAACGTCGTCTATGCCTTCAAATGCCCTCATGGGGACTGTAAGCCTCAAAAAAAACAGTATATAGGCAAGACAACAACATCTCTTTCCAGGCGTTTAACGATGCATAAGCAACAGGGCTCCATTAAGGAACATATAATCTCTTCCCACAAACAAACCATCACCAGAGAAATCTTAGCAAAAACACAGAAATCATCGATAGATACAGCGATAGCAGGCGGCTTGACGTTTGCGAGGCACTACACATCAAGAAGTCAACACCAGCAATCAACAGCCAATTATTGCACAACTATATTCTACCCACCTCAAGACTCCGCTCCAATATAGAAGCATCAAGAAATATGGACCAATAGGCTTTCTACAATTACTTCCATTCAATACCCATTGTTTCGTGTTCTGTCTTGTGTTTGAATTTAATACCCATTCAATACCCATTGTTGAAAGTTTGTTTTCACCTCATCCACCTCACCCAAATGTAGATATAAAATCAAAGATGTGTAAGCTCTATTCAGTTTCAGTTGTGTGTTTGTAAACTAAAGGCTTTGAAAATGTAATAAGTTTTACGAAACGCGCTCAAGTGTCTCGTCAGACTAGAAATAAAAATGAATTTTGGAGAATTGATCTTTGAATTACCATCAACAGTGAAAAGAAACGTAAGAAAGATCGAGAAAATTCGTGTTAGAATTATTAATCTTACTTTTTCGGTCATATTTAATAATTTATATATATATATATGTCGTTCCTAATAGCCAGAACGCACTTCTCAGCCTACTATTCAAGGCCCGATTTGCCTAATAAGCCAAGTTTTCATGAATTAATGTTTTTTCGTCTACCTAACCTACCTAACCTAACCTAACCTAGCTTTTTTGGCTACCTAGCCTAACCTTACCTATAAATATAGGTTAGGTTAGGTTAGGTAGGGTTGGTTAGGTTCGGTCATATATCTACGTTAATTTTAACTCCAATAAAAAAAAATTGATCTCATACATAGAGAAAAGGGTTGCTTTATCATTTCATGAGAAAAAAATTATAGTAAATATATTAATTCAGGAAAACTTGGCTTATTAGGCAAATCGGGCCTTGAATAGTAGGCTGAGAAGTGAGTTCTGGCTACTAGGTACGACATATATATATATATATATATATATATATATATATATATATATATATATATATATATATATATATATATATATATATATATATATATATATATATATATGTATACATACACACCACATTTCTTAAAAAAATTCGTACCCTGTATTCTCGTGAGCGACATCATTCATGAGGATAACAGGAATAAAAACGGCCTCGTACCATAAACAAGGGCACCTGCGCCCCTCCGTACATGGTTCCCCTGAACAACAAGGTCTGAGACGTGAGAAGGAACGTTGATCTTACCTTCTTCAGAGTGAATTGTTATAAAAAAAATAATAATACAATAAATCGAGCTGAAAAATGATATCTTAGGAAAAGAATGGTTATCTTTGGGAATGCTACGGTTCTCCTACTCGAATTGTTGAAGGTTAAAGTATTTAACACCCTGTTCCTTTTTCTTCCTGGTCTATACCAAGAATATTCTCGTGATTTCCCTTAAATGTTTTTGTAGGAACAGAAACCATTCTCTGGAGTTAGGGTTGTCTCTATCATAATTCTCTCGTTAAAAATATTCGCGACCTTTTAGGGTCTTATTTACCATAAACACATACCTTCATCAATAATGTCTAGAGCACGATAAGCAGGCCACAAAGTCAACAAACATGCGCGCTCGCACACACGCACGCACACCAAAAAGCACACAAAATTAGGACGATTCAGAGGTATGCCACCAGACTACTCCCAGAACAGAGAGGTATGTGCTACAAGGAAAAGCTACGGAAGCTAAACCTCACATCTCTGGAAGACAGAAGGGTAAGGGGAGACATGATCACCACCTACAAAATTTTCAGAGTAACTGACAGGATGGACAAAGACAAACTATTTAGCACGGGTGGAAAATGAACAAGGGGACACAGGTGGAAACTTAGTACCCATGTGAGCTACAGAGACAATATAATTTGTTTTTTCCAGTGTCAGCATAGTTAACAAATGGAATGCATTATGCAATGATGTAGTGGAGGCAGATTCCATACACAGTTTTATATGAAGATTTGATGGAGCCCAATTGGCTCAAGAATCTGTACATCTGTTGATTGGAAGTTGAGAGGTAGGACCAAAGAACCTAAGCTCAACTCCCGCAAACACAACTAGGTGAGTACACACACCGTAGCCTGGTAGGTTGGGGGGGGGCGCCTGGTAGCCTGATGGATAGCGCGCAGGACTCGTAATTCTGTGGCGCGGGTTCGATTCCCGCACCAGGCAGAAAGAAATGAGCAAAGTTTCTTTCACCCTGAATGCCCCTGTTACCTAGCAGTAAATAGGTACCTGGGAGTTAGTCAGCTGTCACGGGCTGCTTCTTGGTGTGCGTGTGTGTGTGTGTGTGTGTGTATGTGTGTGTGTGTGTGTGTGTGTGTGTGTGTGTGTGTGTGTGTGTGTGTGTGTGTGTGTGTGTGTGTGTGTGTGGTGTGGGGAAAAAACCCAGTTGATTGACAATTGAGAGGCGGGCCGAAAGAGCAAAGCTCAACCCCCGCAAACACAACTAGGGGAATACGAACACGCACGCACGCATGCACACACACACACACACACACACACACACACACACACACACACACACACACACACACACACACACACATACCAGCGATACAAAGATGCGAGAAACAACTATACGGCAGTAAGGAGAGAGGCAGAAAGCAATTTTGAAAAAGGGATAGCGGATAAATGTAAAACAGAACCGGGCCTATTCTACAAATTCATAAACAATAAATTGCAGGTAAAGGATAATATCCAGAGGTTGAAAATGGGAAACAGATTCACGGAAAATGAAAAGGAAATATGTGAAACATTAAACGAAAAGTGCCAAAGCGTGTTTGTACAAAATGAAATCTTCAAAGAACCAGACACAATAAGAATTCCAGAGAACATAGAGCGTATAGGTGTGTCTAGAGATGAAGTGGAAAACATGCTAAAGGAGCTCAGTAAGAACAAAGCAGTTGGCCCAGATGCATTTTCACCATGGGTTCTGAGAGAATGTGCTTCTGAGCTCAGCATTCCACTTCACCTGATCTTTCAGGCATCCCTGTGCACAGGAGTCATAACAGACGTGTGGAAACAGGCTAACATAGTTCTAATCTACAAAAGTGGCAGCAGGGAAAAAACCCTCAATTATAGACCTGTATCATTGACACGTGTAATAGTGAAAGTATTGGAAAAACTAAACTAAATGGGTAGAACACCTGGAGAGAAACGATATAATATCAGACAGACAGTATGGTTTTCGCTCTGGAAGATCTTGTGTATCGAATTTACTCAGTTTCTATGATCGAGCCACAGAGATTTTACAGGAAAGAGATGGTTGGGTTGACTGCATCTATCTGGACCTAAAAAAAGGCTTTCGACAGAGTTCCACATAAAAGGTTGTTCTGGAAACTGGAAAATATTCGAGGGGTGACAGGTAAGCTTCTAACATGGATGAAAATTTTTTGATTGATAGAAAAATGAGGGCAGTAATCAGAGGCAATGTATCAGACTGGAGAAATATTACAAGTTGAGTACCACAGGGTTCAGTTCTTGCACCAGTGATGTTTATTGTCTACATAAATGATCTACCAGTTGGTATACAGAATTATATGAACATGTTTGCTGATGATGCTAAGATAATAGGAAGGATAAGAAACTTAGATGATTGACATGTCCTTCAAGATGACCTGGACAAAATAAGTATATGGAGCACCACTTGGCAAATGGAATTTGAGAAATCTTTAAAGAATTCTGATAAAGAAAGAGATCTAGGGGTGGTTCTAGATAGAAAACTATCACCTGAGGACCACATAAAGAACGTTGTGCGAGGAGCCTATGCCACGTTTTCTAACTTCAGAATTGCTTTTAAATACATGGATGGCGATATACTAAAGAAATTGTTCGCGACTTTTGTTAGGCCAAAGCTAGAATATGCAACGGTTGTGTGGTGCCCATATCTTAAGAAGCACATCAACAAACTGGAAAAGGCGCAAAGACACGCTACTAAGTGGCTCCCAGAACTGAAGGGCAAGAGCTACGAGGAGAGGTTACAGGCAATAAATATGCCAAAACTAGAAGACAGAAGAAAAAGAGGTGATATGATCACTACGTACAAAATAGTAACAGGAATTGAAAAATCGATAGGGAAGATTTCCTGAGACCTGGAACTTTAAGAACAAGAGGTCATAGATATAATGTAGCTAATCACAGATGCCGAAGAAATATAAGAAAATTCACTTTCGCAAACAGAGTGGTAGACGGCTGGAACAAGTTAGGTGAGAAGGTGGGAGGCCAAGACCGTCAGTAGTTTCAAAGCGTTATATGACAAAGAGTGTTGGGAAGACGGGACACCACGAGCGTAGCTCTCATCCTGTAACTACACTTAGGTAATTACACACACACACACTTATCCTACTTCAGTTAAAACTCTCACTTCATAGCCAACCTGACAACCCAAATACGTGCATCAAATGTCGTCTAACAGCCCAAACACCTGCATTATAGCCGCCTCACAGCCCAAACACCTGCATTATAGCCGCCTCACAGCCCAAACACCTGCATCAAAACCCGCCTCACCGCCCGAGCCCCATACAGCTTTAGTTCACCTCTTAATTTCTTCTTAATAAATTTTTAATTATTAGCTGCAATATGAAGAACAATATACTGGTGGGTTGAATAGTAGCCCAGTAGTACAATTAGGTTCGTTCTCGACTCACAGTCTAGAATCCTGGGCGAGACAGAAATGGTTGGGTACGTTTCCTACCGTCTAATGCAACTGTTCACCTAATGCTTCTGTTCTGTTCAGTAAATAGGTACCTGGGAGTTACTCGACTGCTGTGGTGTTGCATCCCAAGGAGGTTCAGTAGTTCGATCTAGAGGGGGAACTTGACGTAAGCCTATACACAGGCTGCCTGTCACCGACAAAATGAATTATTGTTATTTTTTACTGTTGCACTCTGGTGTTAGTTCAAGTTGTTCTATGGATTTGTTCAAATTGCCTTTACAGAGTCGCATTTCAAACCCTCATTTTCTTATTTAATGAAATCGATTTCGACTCCTAATGAAAGCCGAGCTCGCTAGAGATCAGTAAGTTGTTTGTCATTAAGTTGTCACCAACTTAATGACAACAAACATGCTGTAGAAGTAAAGCTGGTACCGTAATAGCACACCGAGTAAACCAATATACCATACATTTCCAATAACATTTTGGTTAAATGTTGTTAAACCCAGCTTATGGACAACCTTTCCACTTACAAAGAACATCGCATTTCGCTCGTATGCCTTACATAAGGCCAAATATTGTCGTACTTGAAAATGGAAGCGGCTCGCGAAAGTAACGTACTGTCCCGTTTTCTGTTATGAGTCCTCTGGTAGGTTAGGAGAGGACACTTTAAATTGATCGTTTTCTTGACGTTGGGAAACCTTAAGGGGACGGGCTGTATGCATAAGGATAATCACAGCATCCAATGTGACCACACGTGGCTGGGAAACCGGTTATAACGCGAGGCTAACCAAAAGCAAAAACTAACAGATCCATTGACTACCATAATGAAAGGTGTCAACAAAACGCTTTGTATGTGTAACAAAATCAATAGATAAGACACTTTTGTCATCTAGATCGAAACTGTCTTTGCTTCACGTATCTCTGGCAGTTCAGTGTGTTTGGGGATCTATATGACATTAAATGTAGCCCGTGTGTAGACATAATCAGGGTATATCCTCTCACTCTACATATTGTAAGAATTAATGTTTATTCTTGCTTAATTGTTATCAATAATATATTGTGCTATTGCTCAGTGTGCTCTAGGGTAAATATTACAAAAATGTTTTCTGGTCTACAAAGCAAATTATTTACCACTCACTCAGTATAACATTACTTCCTATACTGAGTGAAAATTGGGCCTTTTAGAGACAGCTCTACACATACTTTGTTTGAAATACCAAATCAAGTTATTGTTAATGATGAAATATACTTGGGAGTACCCATAGTGCACGTTCGATTCCTCATCATAGCGTCTACTGATTTTCTCATTGATACATCTCGTTAATGTGGTTTCTTTCTGCAATAGTTCAATTTCTTGCATTACATCATAACTTCGCTTCCAGATGATAAAAGTAAAAAATATGATGAAAGTGTAAAATGAGTTGTCTAAATTCACATATAACACTTCTACCACTTTGTAATATCCAACGTAGAAAATTATTTCACGTTTTGCCAAAATGACTTACTACCAATGTGTAAATATTACATTGTCATACATAAGTTAAAATTGCAAGCAGTGTTTTGTAGGATTTATCACTGTAATTAAATACAAGTTATCTGATAAAGACCTTTTGTGCCTTCCGTAATCATTTTGCACTACTGCTTACAGGATGAGTATGGGGTGCACAATAAACTACCCCTTACAGGATGAGTATGAGGTGCACAATAAAATATCCCTCACAGGATAAGTGTGAGGTGCGCAATAAACTACCCCTCACAGAATGAGTATGAGGTGCACAATAAACTACCCCTTACAGGATGAGTATGAGGTGCACAATAAAATATCCCTCACAGGATAAGTATGAGGTGCGCAATAAACTACCGCTCACAGGATGAGTATGAGGTGCACAATACACTACCCCTCACAGGATGAGTATGAGGTGCACAATACACTACCCCTCACAGGATGAGTATGAGGTGCACAATACACTACCCCTCACAGGACGAGTATGAGGTGCACAATAAACTACCCCTCACAGGATGAGTATGAGGTGCACAATAAACTACCCTTCACAGGATGAGTATGAGGTGCACAATAAACTACCCCACACAGAACGAGTATGAGGTGCACAATAAACTACCCCTTACAGGATGAGTATGAGGTGCACAATAAACTACCCCTCACAGGATGAACATGAGTTGCACAATAAACTGCCGCTCAGGATACGTAAGATGTGCACAATAAACAACCGTTGCTAGTGGCAACTTTCAATAAATAACTAGACGAGGCGCGAAAAAGTATATAATATTTTGTCTGTGTGAGAAAGCGGTAATGTTGGATCCTCTATTAAATTCTTATTTTCATTACAGTTAGCGATATTTAAAAAAAATAATAACGTCATCATTAAGCAATTTTCAGAATCACAACTTTGCAAAATTTTATTTTTTTCAAAGACATGCAGAGAATAAGAATGCAAGAAATTAACGTCACAAATTTTGTTAATGTATTTTGTCAATAATTTAGGAGCATGAAGGGTGCTATATCATTGATGTGATTGCTTTACTTGAAGAGGAATAAAATTTCATGTCGCAATAGAGCCGTTATTATTTCTAAAAATCAAAGAAAACGAGACATAATAAATGAACCTGATGCGACTAACACTACATGCTTGTGTTACACTGTTGTCAGGCCTCTTTTCTTCTCAACACCAACACTTTATTTCCAGCTCACTCGCCTGAAGGTAAAACCTCTCTCTCTCTCTCTTCATCCTGCGTGTTTCCTCTCAGTAATTTATTTTATGCCTCGTAATCAAATATTTCCCATTGTAATACTTTCGCCATCTCTCGGTTCTTTCATATATGTTTATATACGTTACTACATCTCATGACTGTGTGCTCGCTGCCCTCTCTGACTATTATCTTTCCTCTCTCCCTGTTTTGACCAGTACTTTGTCTTCCTTGCTTCGTGTTTACGCGTCTACTTCCCCTACTTTGTCCAACTTTGCCGTCTTGCTTGCGAATAATTTTACTAACCCCTATACCCCAGAATATTGTATTCTTTCCTTTGTACCTGTAAGATGGAAATCGAGGTAGAATTATTGTTAGGTTCAGTGTGTGATTACAAGTAAATTTAACTTTAGCACGCACTCACATACAGAAGGCACCAACATGGATTATGGGACGGAAAATTTTCCAAACAAATCTAACAGAATTATATAAATTTTCTACCTTATACTTCAGGCAGAAAACGCGAAGCATAGGTTGGACTGCAGATAGGTAACAGAAATCTCTTGTCCTTACCTCCCACATATGGCTAAAATATATACCATAAAGGCTTGCATAAGTGATTAGAAGTCTCCAACTGGGCGTAGACGATGTGAAAAATGTTACAATTAGAGGGATGAAGCCCCACTGAAGGACATTACTACCATGGTCTCACAGAGGTCAGTCCTAGGCCTCATTCTGTTTATACTAGTATACGTAAATGACTTGAACTAGGAAATAAACTCATTCATATCCATGTTTACAAACGATGTGAAACTAAGCAGCAGCATTAGGTCAGAGGATTAAAAACACTTAAGGATTTGGACAAGGTACAGGACTGTACCAATAATTTCCAACTACTCGAATACCTCTACCCCTCTAATGCCCCCTCCCCCTTCTAACCCCATCTCCATACACCGTTGGGGAACGTGTGACCCTTCAAGCCAGGTCTGGTGTTTCATTCAAACTCTGATACAAACTTTACTATTTACCGATAAACGCTCGCTGGCTTCCTTCGTTGATGTGCGTGAATGACACTGGCTTAGGCCTCGCCTCTCTACGTTAGTCGTTCTACAGTAAATACGTGAAAAAATGTCGAGATACGCCACGTCCGCCGCCGCATGATCAACCAAACTTTGTTTTTGCTGCTAGTATTTTCCTCGCGGGCAGGAGTCAAGCCATTAATAGCAGTTGAGACCGACGTTTACTGTTACTGCAGATTGAGTCTGTGGAAGTGTTTACAGATCTGTACGTCCATGTGTATTCCCAATTTCTTTCTTTTTTGTAACGCTTGGATGTTCTCGCGCATGGGTGCATGTTTATGTAAGTGTAGTGGGCGTATATGTGTGTTATAACTTAACTTCTACGATAATATATATGCAAAATTACAATAACGGATTGATAATTTCAAAAGATTTCCTTATTTTGTAATTGTCATAAAATTTAACTTCTAAAAACATTTGTGTAAGAATTGTTTGCTAAACTATTTTGTTGATATGATAAAATGTCCTTAACGCCAACCCAATTTTCATCATCTCCCAAGCACAATTCTCTCCTATTTTATCTGCACCTAGATAACATTCTTCCTTGTCTCCTTAAAAGTAAGTAATTATTAACAAAATGCAGGTGTTCCCTGTTCCATTCTCTTGCGCTCACAGAGCACCACAATTTTGACGCTAGTAATCACTGGGTCATAACTACAATGCATTATTAAAAGTAGATATTGACAGTTTTCACGAATTAGTGATCATCGCCTTCTATTGGTTTGATTGGTTACATAGGTCTTACACTTCTGGTTAAACAAACTTACTTCAAATTTAACGTTGGTCAGATCGTGAAAACGGCTTGTGTTCCCTTTAAAATATATTACCGTAATTTTATATATTGACTAGTACAGTGTTTTCAGAAAGAAGAAACAGCGATGCTACAATATGGTTTCAAACAGTGCACAATATGCTAATGCAAAACAAACTAATCAGCCCGTTCTCTCGATCTACCATTCTGTAAAAAATTAAACGGTTTTGCCTACCCAGAAATTTACGAACCCAAGCAACCCACCTTACCTATGGAGGCCGAGGCATAGTAAACGTCAACATTACAGGGCTATATTGTTTACTAATACGTCGCATTTTGAAAGGAATGTTCGATTACGAAAAAAAACAAAAATGAGGCATATTAGGAGAGGACGGGTTGGGCTAATACAGCAGCAGCGCCAGTGAATGAGTCGTGCTTGACAAACTGCATGTGAACTTTCACTCTTTTTTTTTTATTTCTACAAAATAATACGCTGCAATTTTATTGCAAACGGAAGCCCGCGCTCCGAAATACAGAGCCGGTGGTAAGCCTGCTTTTGTATTTTCCGTTCTCACTCTGGTCACCTTTGCAAGTTGAATATATATACATAGATTCAACTATTCATCAGTTTTCAAAAGAATATAAATGTATCGATATTTATTGCGTTCAAAGTTGGATTTACAACTCAAAACCAAGATCAACAAACACGAATCCTACCTGACGAATCTGTTATCTTTTTGTCATATTTTAGTATATTATTAAAAGTAAAGTCTCAATTTTCCCAAAGTTCTAAACGCTTTCTACCAAGTTCTGAAAGTTCACCCCTAAGTACTAAGCGTTTCCCCTCAGAGTGTCAACTGTTTTCCCCTAAATTTTTAAATATTTCCCCAGAAGTAAAAGCTGCCCCAGAAATCTAAACGTTCCCACCAAGCTTTAAACGCTTTCCCAAAAGTTTTAAACGTTTCACCCCTAAGTTCTAAGCATTTCCACTCCACCCATACCACAATTTTAAAGGTTTTCTGGTAAGTTCTAAGCTTTTTCATCACAAAGTTCTAAATATTTTCCCCTTAATTCTAAAAAAAAAAAAAAAAAAAAAAATCCCCGTTACCTGAATGCAGGGCTGGGAAAATGTTTGACTCTTCGAAAGCTATCCGAGGGACATTTGCAGCGAATATTTAAATGTTTATTTTTTTAGGGCTACAACTTTGGTAAAAACGAAAAAAATAGTAGAATAAAGAATAGTTTCCGACTGCAGTCCAGGAAATTCAATTCTGCTTTCCTTCAAAATGAATACCGGACTCCCAGTGGCATTTAATATCCTATGGCGAACCAAAGAAATCTGGTTACAGGGTGATAACACCCATGGCATATTTTCCAGGTGTTGTATGAGGCATTCACGGATTGTGTACTGTATGATAAAATCTAGTATTTCTCCGTTTTTTATGACAATGGTGATAATATATTGGGTTGGGAAACTAGATTTTCATGTATAAGATAGAATGGTGATAGCCTATAGTCTGATCCAATGATCAGTGTGGCTATGACCTGAACCAGAAGAGCAGTGAGACTATGGATTACCGACGTATGTAAATTTGGAGGAAGGCAGCTACTAAGTTGGGCCAAGTAGGTACTATTAAGACAAATACACTCTCCCAACAGTTGAGATACAGAAAGATGATGATTGTTGATAAAAACACACACACACACACACACAAGAACGGCCTTTAGAAACTTGTGTAAGGAATCTTTCAGAACATTATATACCACATATGTCAGACCAATCCTGGAGTATGCGGCTCCAGCATGGAGTCCATATCTAGTCAAGCATAAGACTAAAATGGAAAAGGTTCAAAGGTTTGCCACCAAACTAGTACCCGAGCTGAGAGGTATGAGCTACGAGGAGAGACTACGGAAATTGAACCTCACTTCGTTGGAAGACAAAAGAGTTAGGGGGGGACATGATCACCACATTCAAGATTCTCAAAGGAATCGACAGGGTTGATAAAGACAGGCTATTTAACACAAAGGGCACACGCACTAGGGGACACAGGTGGAAACTGAGTGCCCAAATGAGCCACAGAGATATTAGAAAGAACTTTTTTAGTGTCAGAGTGGTTGACAAATGGAATGCATTAGGAGGTGATGTGGTGGAGGCTGACTCCATACACAGTTTCAAGTGTAGATATGATAGAGCCCAATAGGCTCAGGAACCTGTACACCTGTTGACTGACGGTTGAGAGGCGGGACCAAAGAGCCAGAGCTCAACCCCCGCAAGCACAACTAGGTGAGTACACACAGCAAATAAAGCAAAAACCCAACCCAAACTGCTGCACCGCCATATCAGAAGGAAAACAACAGTGGAGGAACAGGTAATGCAAATGAAGATAGAGGAAGACAGGTTCACTACAAATGACAGGGTTTGTATGAGAAACTTAATAAGAGATTCCAGGAGGTCTTCACAATAGAGCAAGAAGTTCCTGAACTTAAAGAGGGAATGTCTATCCAGGCAGCACTTGATGAGTTTGAGATTACCAGTGACAAGGTAAGCAAGCCTTAGCTTGAATTGGATGTGGCAAAAGCTGTTGCTCCATATGAAATCTCACCATGTATACTGAAAGAGCGAGTAGAAGCACAATGCCTGCCATTCTCAATAGTGTAAACCAAGTCACTGGTAACATCAGAACTGCCAAAAACTTGGATGACAGCTAATGTAGTCTCGATATACAAGAAAGGAGAAAGACAGGAGGCACTGCACTACAGGCAATGTTCCTTACATGCAAACCATGCAAGATGAGAAGAAAATACTAGTAGAACATTTGAGAAAGAACTTTGTAGCATCACAAGCATGGATTCAGGGATGACAAATCATGCCTCACCGGTTTAATAAACTTTTATGACCAGGCTACAAAAATCAGTTACGAAAGAGAATGGTAGGCAGACTGCATAGTTTTGAATTGTCTGAAAGCCTTTGACACAATATCCCACATGTTACAATATCCCATATGTTAAGTCCTAAAGGGTTAAGTCCTCGGTTCTATCCTGTTTCTAATATATGTAAACGATCTCCCAGATGGAATAGGCTCCTTCCTCGATATGTTTGCCGATGATGCAAAAATTATGAAGATAAAGACAGATGAAGATAGGAAGAGGCTACAAGATGATATGTACAACTTGTAGCTAGGTGGAGGGAACAGATGCCAGACAGAAGTACTAAATGGGAGACAAAGTACTCCATGAGAGGACAGAGAGAAGGATCTGGAAGTTGATATCATGCCGAACCTGTCTCCTGAAGCCCACATAAAAGGGAAATCATCACGGGGAGCTGCAAGGCTAACATTAGAACTGCCTTTACAAATTTGTGTAAAGATTGTCTTTACAAATTTGTGTAAAGATTACATTTACAAATTTGTGTAAAGACTGTCTTTACAAATTTGTGTAAAGACTGTCTTTACAAATTTGCGTAAAGAATCATTTAAAACCTTGTACACCCCACGTCAGACCAATCCTGGAATATGCGGCACCAGCATGGATTCCATTCCTTGCCATAAAACGAAGTTGGAGAATGTTCATTGGTATGCCACAATAAAAGATCCAGAACTACAAGATATGAGTTATAAGGAAAGGCTGCGTGAATTGTACCTCACGAAGATTGAATAGTAACGGGAGACACTATTACCACATACCAAATTCTCAGGGAAATTGACAGGGTAGTTAAAGACATTATTTAACACGGGTGGTACTCGCACAAGGAAACACAGGAGGAAACAGAGTACCTATATGAGCCACAGACATTAGAAAGATTTTTGTTACCGACAGTATTAAATAAATGGAATGCATTAGGAAGTGATGTGGTGGAATCAGACTCCATACAGAGCTTCAAAAGTAGATATGATAGAGTCCAGTAGGTTCAGGAACATGTACACCAGTTGATTGAGAGTTGAGAGGTGGGACCAAACAGCCGAATCTCAACCACCGCTAGCACAAACAGGTGAGTACAACTAGGTAAGTACAAACACACAATATATAACTCGAAAAAGTATAGAAAATCGCCGCATTATGGAACCGGAAGAATTAGGTTACGAGTAAATATTACCTAATATCACGATACAGGAACTGTACAGGAAAAAGGAGATGTGATTACGATGTACAAAATCTTCCACAATACTAACATTATTCGAAATGAGAGGAATCAGGACTCTGATACACGGTTGTACTTATTGGTCCCTTTGACCAGGATGAGCCAAAAGGATACCAGAAACACCACCTCTAACGTTTGGTTTGTAGAAGGATGAGTTAGAGAGGGAAAAAGTGTCAACTACACGCAAGAACTCGGGATATTCTTGTTATATTTACTATACCAGTTGAATGAAGGGATAGAAGCCAGGATTAAGAGCTGAAGCTGAATTCCTGCCGAGAACAGCTAGGTGGGTACACTCACATCTAACTCCCAAACGTGATAAAACACAAGAAAAGATATTTCACACAGGTTTGCCAAAGATTAAAGAAAAGCTTTTAGACCACCAGATCAAGCCTTCAGGTATCTCCCATCAACTTTCAAAGGTTTAAACTCTTAACCTAAGATAAGCTAAGTTTTTATGCAACTGTATCTAATGGACTCGTTATGGACACGTGAGGTACAAAGTACATAATCAAATTATGTAAATTAAATGATAATTAATACAGCATATATATATATATATATATATATATATATATATATATATATATATATATATATATATATATATATATATATATATATATATATATATATATATATATATATGTCGTACTTAGTAGCCAGAACGCACTTCTCAGCCTACTATGCAAGGCCAAATTTGCCTAATAAGTCAAGTTTTCCTGAATAAATATATTTTCTCTATTTTTTTTCTTATGAAATGATAAAGCTACTTATTTCATTATGTATGAGGTCAATTTTTTTATATTGGAGTTAAAATTAACGTAGATATATGACCGAACCTAACCAACCCTACCTAACCTAACCTAACCTATCTTTATAGGTTAGGTTTGGTTAGGTAGCCGAAAAAGTTAGGTTAGGTTAGGTAGGTTAGGTAGTCGAAAAACAATTAATTCATGAAAACCTGGCTTATTAGGCAAATTGGGCCTTGCATAGTAGGCATAGAAGGACGTTCTGGCTACTAGGTACGACATATATATATATATATATATATATATATATATATATATATATATATATATATATATATATATATATATATATATATATATATATATATATATATAAATAACTCCGTGTAAGACCAGTGACTCAAAAATCGAATGAAAGTATATAAAATTGTTATGGGAAGGGTATAGCGCCACCACATGCAGTGTTGGTCTTGGTACAATGTTGGACATAAGATCTATCAAGCTCTGGAGCGCTGTGGGCCACCACAATAGTTTTAGTACTTACTAAACAAGCAAAAATAGTCCTGTACATAGTCCAGGGCTAAAGGAAACACTCGGTATACTTAAACGGAGAAGTGGGATACATTTTCGGTGTATCCCTTGAGTTGTTCTAAACTCACATAATGTGTATGGAACACCGGGAAAAATTCTCCTCAACGGTAACTAAAAGCACAGGAGTCTCCCGCAGTCTTTAGTTTCTTAGTTATGCACACAGGCTAAAATTAATCCTTACTGGAAACCTATGTAATGTGATCAGCGAGTTTCTCACCGTTGGGTAACAACCAATAACTGCAGTTTTAACAAAAATATCACCGAGTAGCAAACACTTGCCACATTTGCATCAACAACACCGTCGAGTATCACGCACCTGCCACATTTGTATCAACAACACCGTCGAGTAACAAGCACTTGCCACATTTGTATCAACAACACCGTCGAGTAACAAGCACTTGCCACATTTGCATCAACAACACCGTCGAGTAACAAGCACTTGCCACAATTTGGGAAACATTTTACAGATAAAAAGTTTGTTTCTATGAGCCTCTTGATGCCAGCCACGTGGACATGACCACGGATCGTTCTCGCGATCCGACAGACTTTAAAATAAAGTGGTTTTACCTAACCAAAAGTGTACACACCTAAGCACTGTTTTTAATAAAACTGTGCAATAAAACAGTGTTTTATTGCACTGTTTTTTAATTTTCAAAGTCGGCATTTTGACGCTGTGGTCGGTAGCGTCTAACTGCAATATGAGGAGAGGTTGCCAAGTGGAATTGTCAGAGTAATATGCAACTATTGCAACAAAGATCTGGTGAACAACTAAGTAAACACAAAAAGGAAAGTATCTTTTTCTAAACAGAGCCCTCCCTCCCTTCCTCTCAAACTTCATCATTGTTTTATGGAAACCTTTAATATTGTTTTTACAAGTGTCACAGAAAAATTCTTGAGCAGCTGTTTCATTGTTACACAGTTTGGGATTTTAAGAGTGAAATTACTTATATCTAACTTTAATTATAAGAATTTATGCTGTCATTAAGGTGTAGGATTTCCAACTAGATCAATTTTTTTTGCAGATAATGAATTACTAGCCATTTCTTTTTGTATGCAGCCACTGGTAAATTCCAAGTGTAGAACAGGTCCTACATAGTAGAGGATTTTCAATTATATTTTCTTGCCTGTTTAATCAAGTGCAGGCTCAGGAGATTTCGAACTTTGGAGATTCGTTAGTCCAGACAGTCCTCGTAAAATGATAGCACTTATTGCAACTATTTGGTCCAACGTGCCAATATGTGGTGTTGGACCCCCAAAAGTTCACATTTTGTATTACTTAAATTGCCCAAAAGGCAATCTATTAAATCGGAACTGTAACTATGGACCCTAATCTAACCTAACCTATCCAAGCAGTATATATATACTGTATATGTGTAACAACTATCGTGATCTGACATGAGGAAAAACTCAAGAATGTGAGAGCTTGGGGTGCTTGTTCAGCCTATTCTTAGGTTAGTAAACCTGGCCATGCGCGTGGCGAGTGTAATGAGGAGGTGTGAGGTTGTAAGGTTACAAGCTTCGACTGAGCCGAACAACAACAATCCACTCATTTTCTTGCTTGAATTTAGTATATGGTAAAATCTTAACTGTGATTAATTTCCTGTACTGTTTTCCTTCAATACATTCCAGCATACATTAATGCTACCTTTGATAAGAACTCGTGTAAATGTACATTTCAAAACGATTCTAACTAAAGCACTTCTAACGTAAGCATGTGCAGACTGGTTCCAATACACATGCAACAAATACTTCCATGCATACATCGCTGTGTATAGTTTAAATAAATCAAATCTGAGTAAATATTATAAACAAATAATTTAAATTTGTATTTACGAGTTACTCGATATTTAATGCGAGAGATCAATACAAACATGACATACAAACATAATATATAAACATAATTCCCATTAGACAGTTATGAAATTCCCGTATACATATAACATAATTCGAATCTCCTTTAGTTTATGTCTACACTAAATAGCAATATATCTTCAAACACATTGATCCATTAGTTGATAATCAACAAAAATTTATTTCTGTATAGTTTGGATTAGAGCATAAAAGGCTGTTCAATTAGACATTCCAAAATAAAGAAGGAAATGCTTAGACGTCATTCAGAAGCACATTAGCACGTTTTTTTTCTTTTGAATGCAAATAATTCCCTGATGTCCCCCCCACCCTAATCTTCTGTGGGCATAACACGCGTAAAAGCTTCAACAACAGCCTTCAGGCGACGCTAGGGCTGACTGAAGGGCGTCTTGATCAAGTGATTGCTTAACAGTCATATAATTCGGTGGCACTAACCAGAAACCTGTCTTCATAGTCGGAGCATCGTAACACTGACGCTGTTGACCACAGGGTCATTCATTGTCTTCAGTTAAGTTAACAATTCCGTGACACTGTCACTTCCTCGGATTAATGAGCACCGTCTGCATTCGAACGCTTCTGGTTAGGCAAAACTATTTGATGTTTGACGTTTTCAAATCGCGAAAACAAGCTATGCCAAGGGCAGTGATGCTCTTCGCCTCGTCATCGTCCTCAATGCCGTAAGCATGAGGGAAAGTGGAGCTGGTAGTTATCCTCAGTGGGTTCCCTGGTTGATACCTGGTTGATGGGGTTATGGGAGTTCTTCTACTCCCCAAGCCCGGCCCGAGGCCAGGCTTGACCCCAAACTCAGCTGGTCACCAAACTCAGCTGGTCGCCACTTAAAACCAATATTTCCTAAGTACGAGAATTTTAATGTTTAAGTTCAGTGAATTTTGGAATATTCTTAACTTATGAACACAAGTCACAGATAAGCATACAGTCTGCAATGGTATTAGCGGAGGTAATATACAGGGATGTGAATATACACTTCTCTTCTCACGATATATACAGAGTTTGCTTTAGTCTAGGGCTTTGTTCAAAACTAAAGTACACCTGCTGCATCGTCATTTAGGTCGTTGTGGCCATAACGACCTTCGTTAAGGTTGATAGGCCTTAAGCGTAAAACCAAATGAAGTATCATGAACAGCTTACACCAGCTATATTCTTCTGAACGCTTCCACAATTTTTGTCTCGTGTGTTCCTAAGTTTCATATAGCACTAACAAACTTCGTTATTTCCTCTATTTTACTTATATATTTTTTGATTTCCAAGTACCTCGCCATTTCATATTTTTTTATTAAAAATTGACATTATACAAAAGTTATAATAAAAATAGGCCATATTACATTCATTTTGCTCTTCCTATTGTATCGCATTCACTGTGCCACAAATTGTCACAGAAGCAATAATAATGATTTTTTCTAATTTCAATTGAACAATACTCCAAAAATATATTTTGTACAACTACTAAGCAGATCTATGGGAATATTTTAAGTCGCATTTGTGTTGTTATTCTGAAACTGGTTACGCTATTAGTGCTCCAGTTCACCAAAATAAACTAAGTGGAGCATCACCGCAGCATCCCTAGCTACTTATCTTACCTCTTACCTTATCTTACCTACCTACTTACCTACCCCCCTCTACGACGGGGACAAAATCGAACTGGTATCGGGGGCCCCTAACCAGCCCTAGGCCCCTAGAATGTATGTAAATTGTACACAATACAAAACCAATTTATATTAATTTATTTGATTTATTTGCTATCAATGGATTTTGTAAAGTTTATGGCGAGTACAAAATTTAATTCAGATTTTTGTGTTTCTGGTGTGCGTCAGTTTTATGTGAGACAAAGTGTAATCATGATCAGAATGCCGCCCTTAATCTAAATATGCTGTTACAGGATTTAAGTTAAATGCTAAATATGTTCACCCAATATTCCCATCTCACAGGATAGCTTGTCACACATATGATAGGAACCAAGTCTAATAATCTGCACTAGTAAAATTTAGGTGAAACGGGGACATCCCTCAATATCTGTGAGCGATTGAGATAGCTAGAGTAACGGATACCATAATTCCAATTTGTCTAAAAATTATTGACTAAGTATTCCATGATGTTGAAATGCACTTTCTAGTTATTTTTCACATATTTAACAACAGGATTGTTGAGAGACTGAAGATTCGTTATATGCAGCTTACCTATCATAAGAAACGACATCCCAGCTTGATTGTAGGTGTTGAATGGAGAATAAACTATAGTAATAAACAAAAATGCCTTTTTAAATAATGAAGGTTGTAATGCAGAAATTAAATCATTGTAATTCAAGCAAATAATTATCAGTGACAAATGATTCATATACAATAAATGTTTGGTTAAGAATGTTATACGAAGGTGTTTTAATGAAAAAACCGGTAGGCGAAGGTGTGTAAAAGAAAACTGATAGACGAATGAGAGGAAGTACCAGGTGGTGATTAAAAAAATATATGAGCAGTTGGTGGTAATAAAAGAGAAGGGGAATTATTGATGCAAAATGAAAGATGCGCAAAAAAGATGGAGCGTTAAACCAAATGAATGTGAAAAAATATTTAAATGAGATAATACGGAGTGAATGAAAAGTAAATAACCAAAAACTCTTAAAAAATTTTCTAAGAAAAAAGGTCTTTCGGAAAATATGAAATGCAGCAAAAAGAATGGTGAACGAGACAATGTGAATATTTAAGTGAGAAGACAAAAATAAGTAGTTAAAGAGAATACATTAGAACTATAATAAGTAGAACTATTTTAAACTCGATCATGATTGGTTTTGCTGATGCGAGAAGAGGGTAAGATATGATATCAGATAATAAATAAATGAAAACGATAAGACATAAACGGAAATGCTGTAAAGCAGGTACATAAAGAAACTCATAAATGTACTGGCGAAGAAGGAATAGAGAAACTGTAAAGAAATTTACCGCAAGACGTGAAAATGTGTTGAATGATTTGAAAAATTAGTTGTGATTAGATCAAAGCATAACATAAGGGAGAAAGTAGTGTAAGAATTATAATAAAAGTTACAACAATAAGAATAAGGGGTTACTTGTATAACAGGAATTAGGAATAAACGGTATAATAAAAATTAGGGGTAAAATGTATAATAATAGGCAATGTAAATAACAACAATTATTAGAATATAAGATCAGTGAATAATAAAAAGTGAGAGGGTACTGTAAGAATTAGGGGTTAGAAATATAACAAGTATAATGGGTAATGTCCATAGCAAGAATGATTGTAGTACAGGAAATACCAGAGAAAATATACATTGGCGAATATGAATAGTTCTGTGGTGGACGCGGGAGTATGGAAATAATATTTACATTGAGGCAGCTCGTGAAGAAGACTTGTAAGGTGCACATAGTTTTGAAAGAAAGCTTTTAACTAAGTTCTTTGAGAGGTACTCCGTTGAGGGATGAACATGTATAGAGTTGTACTCACCTTTTTGTGCGTGAGGGGGTTGAGTTCTGGCTGTTTGGTCCCGCCTCTCAACTGTCAATCAACTGGTGTACAGGTTCCTTGGCCTACTGGGCTCTATCATATCTACACTTGAAACTGTGTATGGAGTTTGGCTCCGCCACATCACTTCCTAATACATTCCAATTGTCATTCACATGTGTGTGTGTGAAAAAAAATAAAAAATTAGTTAGTAGTTAGTAATATTTGATTGACAGTTGAAAGGCGGGCCAAAAGAGCAGAGCTCACCCGCCTCAAACACAACTAGGTGAAAACAACTAGGTGAATGCATGGTTGATTTTTACGTGTGAAATAAAACTCCCACTTTTCAATAAATGATAAGATTAATTTACTACATTTTCCAAATCATGTACTATGAACGTATCAAGATAATTAAAGAAACTCTACATTGTATATATTTAGATTAACAAACACCATAAATAACATGGCAACAAGCACGACTAACTAAACTTTCCACGATGCAGAAAGATAAACCTAACTTTTATTTTCCCAGAGAAACTCCCTCTGGCAGACAAATGCAGTCATGTACAAATGATAAATTACTCTTTGGAAAACAATTTGCTGACAAACGCTTCTAGTTTCTCAGTTTATTTGAGAATTAAAAGAGACAAAGTTTTGTGAGAAAAACTCCTTGGAGACAGAATGCCGCCATGTCTCCGCGCCTGGCTCAGACGTGAGACGACTGGCGGCTCAGACCACAGCTATTTAACGATCTTTTATTTGGCCAAGAGACAGGAGTCAACCCACCCTCTATCCCATTAGTCAAATACTGACTTGCGTATATTTTAACAAGAGAGTATATTGCTTTCACAACTGACAGGATGAATCTTTCACGTGATATAATAAAATAGTTTTATATATTTCATTTGTAAACTAATATTATTATGATTTGCAGGTTTATACATAGTTATATGTAAGGCTAGGTAAAGCTTTTTGGATACGTTCATTAGAAAGTATTTAAACACAGTTTTTACACCTATATTTGGTGTGGATTAGGGGAGGTAGGCGGAGGGCCACAGCAATTCGGAGGGCGTGTGGTGTGAGACGTGTGCCAGTTGCCGACACTGGGGTTGCTATCAGGAAGCCCCCCTGCATGTGGGGCTGCTACTGCTGTGAGGAGAACAATGTCGTGTTGTGTTGTTGCAGCACCCAGGCACTCTGCAGCAATTTGGTCTACAATGGGGCCATCCCAGCTGGATTGCTTGTGGGCTTTTGATGGTGGTGGTTGAAGTGCTTGGCCTGCACAAGAGGCCCACTCGGTGGCACAGCGTATAAAATTGGGATCGTGTACGCCTGCCAGTGGATCTAAGTAGGTAGAATTTCCTTCACAAGGTCGTCGGATGCCGAGGAGGAGGACAAGAAGACTGGTACAGCGATTTGCGTTGCTGTTCGAACAAGCCGTTATACGGCTTGCTTCCATTGTAGGACATCGAGAGAGAGGTTGAGGGCTTTTTCTAACACTGATTTCAGTAAGAGGTCATATTCACCTAGTTTTTGGCTACTGTAGGATGGTGAACACCTCAGAAAGTAGGTTAACCTCGGGAGGGACAGGCATCTGGTGATGAGGTAAAGTGCGTCATGAGCATCAACATCCTCAATCCTCCCATCCATCCTCTTAAGGTCGGCGAATTTCTTATCAAGGATCTCATCGATGGCTTTCAACCTCAGGAGGGGGGGGCTTCTAGGAGTGTGCTGTCTTCAGTTTATTTATATGGATATTAGGCAGAACATCCTCTATTCTCTCAAAGATGCCCTGGTTGGAACATATTATTTCGCACTTAGAAGAGTTCAGGGTGAGGCCTAAAATTGCCCCCTTGCTCCTGGATTACTTTGATGTCCTCCAGGTGGGAGTCTTGGGAACCAGCTAGAGTACCATCATCCAAGAACCAGATGTTAAGCTCGCTGGACAGGCCTTGTTTGATGACTAAGCAGAAATAGAGAGGAGCAAGGGGGTCACCCTGTTGGACTCCTTCTCGCGAGTCAGTTTCATATTTTATATATATATATATATATATATATATATATATATATATATATATATATATATATATATATATATATATATATATATATGCAGAATAACCACATATGAAAAATAGAAAATGCTTAACGCGTTTTCGGCTAATTCGCCTTCATCAGAGCAAAGTAGAATCAATTTGAATTCTACTTTGCTCTGATGAAGGCGAATTAGCCGAAAACGCGTTAAGCCTTTTCTATTTTTCATATGTGGTTATTCTGCATACTTGGATCAGTGTTTTTGTGATCATTGTTGCATATATATATATATATATATATATATATATATATATATATATATATATATATATATATATATATATATATATATATATATATATATAGTTACAACAGCAAAAGTTAAAAAAAAAAATTTGGTGCGCGTTCCCAAGATAAGAAATTTATAGTTTTTTTTATACTGGACAAGCACACACGCGCTGTGTCCTGCCTCACACAGTTTATTGAAAAGGTCAGCTAAAAGCAATCTCTTTAGAGATCTTTGCAGCCAATAGTTTTATATTAAATATGACATTCGACATGTTACCCTACATATTTATCAATCTCCTGAATTCTTAAATGGAAAAGGAGCATCTTATTTTTATGATTCGCGGGCACAGCGAGAGCTGGAAAACCGTGTTATGAGTAACATATCTCAGCCAAGAATTTTGTTTGCCTCAACTCTTAGTAGAAAATATAAAATATTGCACAAATACAATTGAATAGCGCGTGTGGATGTGAAGCGGGATCTCAGCGAGATATATGAAAATATTTCCAATTCGGCGGTAAAATATATATATATATATATATATATATATATATATATATATATATATATATATATATATATATATATATATATATATATATATATATATATATACACAATATATAAGCACAGAATGATCAATAACACTGATCACATTAAAGCCGCAGTTAACCACACTTAAAGGTGAGGGAATGCAACATTTCTATACCATTCCCTCACTTTCAATGTGGCTAACTACGGCAAATATATAGGGGGTACCACCTCTGGTTGTGTTTATAAGGACCCTCGGCCTTGAAAAAGAGGATATTTAGCATCCAGGGGGAGCCTTGTGGGGACCCCACGTACGTTCACGTATTGTCTTCTACAACCCCCATATATTTATAATTTATTTTATTTTATTTAAAACTTCATTACAGAAAATGGGGTCCGATATTAGTTTCATGCAAGGCACAAAGTTAGTTGTCACAGGTAAGAGGAACTCTTACCTGTGGTAAGAACCATAAATGCAGTGAGCATTTCCTCTCTGTATCGCCACACTATGGCGCTGAAAAAAGAAACTGGCGGCTCTGGGGTCTCTAGTTGTTTCAATTAGCTTAGAACCCAGATCCTTCAAAAAACTAGCAGCACTTTTACCCCAGGCACCAAGTGTCTCTGAGGCAATGGGGACAAAATTGTAGTGGTGATCCAGAGCTGTGTATATGCGGGACTTAGCTGTTTCCCTGTGAGTGGCAGCACCACCCAAATATGCAATACTGTAGTAAATGTAGGTGCTAACCAAGGTTTAAACGTATGTGTGATCCCACACCAACTGTCTACTGTTCTGCCCGGGGGGTTCACTGTGATCCCGTCTGTGCGACCAACAAGCTCGTCAGAGTTGTGAGGCATTAGGTAACGGGGCTCTCTCGCTGCTGGAGAACCAGCCATAGTAAGATATAATGATGTCATTGACTTCATTGTGTCTTTATTGCCATCCCCCAGTGCTTTTGGCCGTACCTGTCAGCCACTGCCTCACCGCAAATACACTTATCTTCGTTGTGGGTTGGGACAGCAAGGCGCAGAGCCACTGCAATTCGTATTTTTGCAATTCTTTTTGGTTTTTAATAGTAAGCGTTGTTAAAAATATATACAACACCGTCGCTCTAACAGCCAGATCAGAATGTTCACCATAAGGGTTTCAACGTGCCTAATTGGTAGCTAACTGTCAAAATACTAGTTAACTGTTGATAGTTAACTGAGTTAACTAGCTAACTGTTGATAGTTAACTGAGACAATAAACATTCTCTGGAGCACCACTATAGTATCTGGAGGCGATCCATTAGTTCAATGCATGGTATAAACGTTCAATAAAGGCTTTTACATAATTGTAATTGGAAAGAATCAAAATATTTGAAAACAGTCCTTCAGCACTGCAAAGTAATGATGGCAGTACAGTATTTTTTTCCTGAATCTCTCAAATAACTTTTGTGGCAACCACAAACTACTTTACGAGGGATTGGGGCCGGATTCGAGACCCTAGACCGGGAGAGTCGAATGGGCACCATTCATTAAAAGTTTGCCCCTGTTTACCCAGCAGTAATTGGGGACCTGGTTGTAAACCGATTGACTGGTTACGTTCCAAGGAAAACTAGTAGTATAAAACTCAAATTTAACTGAAAGAAGTGAACGCTCTAAATCTGCTATCGAACATATCAAGTCTTAACCTTGGAGAAGGAAAGATGCGATTTCATTGTTATATGAAACATAAATAAACATTAATGATTTTTTGTTGCACTTCCATTGGGAACAGCTTTGCATGAAACCATAATTGAATCATAGACATCACTGTATTAGTTATAAAAAAATAATCATCACAGCCTTTCGGAACCATAAAGTTGTCGAATTGAAGTAATAAATTAAGTAATTTAAGTAAAATTTCAAACAGGCAAAACGTATTGACTTCGTCCACTGATAGTTTTAACCTTCGACTGCAACCCTAGAGATAAATAGATTTGACGGCAATGTTAGGGTGCAAGAGCACTGAAACTGCAACTCGAACCATTTGATTTCGGTGCAAGGGATCTCAAATCAGAATTTATCCTGGGTTTGGGAATAAGCTTTACCGTTTCTGTAAGAGGGGAGTCCACGCAGTGCTCTTCGAGGGCAGCCATGCAAGCAGACAGAGGGAGGGGAAATGCAGTATTTGCCTTCGTCATAAATCTTAAAGTGTCCTTCAGACCCCTTTGATTAAATAAGACGATATCTGATGACGTGACAGAAGAGGTTGATCATTCATGAACAGCCTCAGATGACATGACAGAAGAGGCTGCTTCTTCATGACCAGCTTCTGATGACAGGACAACAGTGGCTGGTCAATCATGAACAGCCTGTGATGACATTACAGCAGAGTAGGTCATGCATGAACATCCTCCAATGACATGACAACATAGGCTGGTATCATTCATGGACTCTGCTTACAAAAATCGCTAATAAAAACCATTCTTATCATCAATGAATTTAAAACAAAATATATATTATATATATCGCATAGTACAAATTTTTTCTCGAAAAAGCTTCAAGGAAAAAAGTGTAGTCTCTCCCCCAACGACCCGGGAAGCACACAACCGTATATTCTCGTCCTCTGTAATCTTTGTGTTTGCTCACCACCTTCAACATAATTCTTGATATTTTGTTATCGTTTTGCTTGTGGTCCGGCGGATAAATTGCACGTCAGATGTAAAATTAATGTGGCATAAATCACTACCTTGCCTCCACTTAAGCGTTATTCGCGTCCCTTTGTATAATACACAAGGGAGCCATTTGATAAAGGCCTTTGTTCCAAATAGAAGGTAAAATGTTCCATGCACGATATAATTAAACATTAAACCGTATGAGCTGATCTCGTCCTATTTTAAAAGTCAAAAATTATTAGATATAATTAGTCTCCTTGCATGCCAAATTCAAGTATCAGTGTTCAGAAGTAAGCAATACCTTCAAAAATGTTTATTTATATTACACAGAGACAAATTGTCAGTTAATATGAACAATTATTGTACGGGAAGATAATTGTCCGAGTCCAAGAGGTGATGCATGAGGTAAGGATAGTTTACTGCCTTAGTGTTAAGGAATAATAATAGAAAGCTGTTCAAAATTTGTTTAACTTTACTTGTAACACTGAAGAATAAATATTTGCCCGAAACGCTTTGCATAATAGTGGCTTCCTTAGTATGTGTAATTTAGCACGTCTTCATGAACAGAGGCCCAAGCTCATTAATCCAGCCGCCAAGCCCTCTCTTTTTGAATGAAAAGCGGTTTACACACACGACTCACAACTGATGACGTTTGAATATTTATCGAACAGTGCTTCGCTGACGTCTTCTGTTCGAACCACAATTCTATAAATGCTTCACTTACGTACTTCAAATACAAATAATCGCCAACAGAACTTAAACACCGAATCTAATCTACGCCTAACTATACATAGAATTTTAATGCATAATATTAATTTATATATGAGAATAGAGCAATTTTTAATACACAGAACTTAAACACCGAATTTAATCTACGCCTAACTATACATAGAATTTTAATGTATAATATTAATTTATATATGAGAATAGAGCAATTTTTAATACACAGTATATTAAAATTGATGAATGTGTCTGCGGAGGACGGCCGCTGCTTTAACCAGCCTAGTGTGAGGACGGGTTAGTAACTCCTGTCCCTACAATTGTACCGACTCTGATGTTCTTTATATACACATTCTTTAGAATAAAGAAACAAACATTGAATTGAATTTAACAATGTTTTAATATACTGTATATATATGCAATTATTTTTTTATTTAACACACACAAATATTACATATATATATATATATATATATATATATATATATATATATATATATATATATATATATATATATATATATATCATCCACAGCTTACTGACCAACATTCATATTAACTTTTCACTGACCATAGTTCAGAAATATTGTAAATTATCAATGTAAACACGACGTGGAGGAGTGCACCTCACAGTGTATCTCTTCCACAGGTAAGGCTTAAAACGCCTATCATGTACCCTGGTGTGCGGCTGATTGGTTCCTTGTATATCTTACCACCCAAGGCAACTATTCCAATGAAGTCAACTTCGCTATACACGGCTCACGGGCAGGTCAACGGCCACCTTAATAATAAAGTGAAGGACGGCGCGAGGGATGGAGTGGGAGGGATAGGTGAGGAAGGGAGGGGGAAAGGGAGTGGGAGGCATAGGAGAGGAAGGGAGGGGGAGTGGGAGGGATAGGTGAGGAATGGAGGGGGAGTGGGAGAAAGGGAGGTAGGGAAAGAGGGGGAGTGGGAGGGAGGGAGGGAGGGAGGGAGGGAGGGAGGGAGGGAGGGAGGGAGGGAGAGAGAGAGAGAGAGAGAGAGAGAGAGAGAGAGAGAGAGAGAGAGAGAGAGAGAGAGAGAGAGAGAGAGAGAGAGAGAGAGAGAGAGAATTGATCAAATTTAATACAGTATTCCTATTCAATTAAACATCAATTAAACATCTTCATAATGCTCTACAACCAAAAAACAAATTTCCTCTGCACACAAAGAAGCTCATCAGCTTCATTGTACATTATAATATTATCGGTAGGGTTGGTACATCGTACGACAATAATCTAAGGAGTACGCGAGACAAAATTTTGGCGTTGCCAACTCCAGCAGTATTTTCGCCGGTCACCCTTATCGTCCGCATTCCAGGAGCACGAGAAGTCATTGGCCAGAGTGTACAGGCAAAGTTTCACTCAAGAACTCTCACACAGCGCTGGAAGTTCGTATATGAACCCCCTGTTTAAATCCGGACCTATAATGGAAAAAGGTTTTCCTAAATTTTAAAGCATAGTAGCTGAAATGAATGCCAATATGCGTTCTTTTTACGAAAATCATTTTGCGTCATTACGTGGAACAGCACGAACTTTGTTGCTTTATAATATAATAATGATACTACCGATTCAACCACTAATAAAAACTAATAAAAGTTTGACTCTTCACGTTATACAATACCTTTATGGTTTGAAAATTCAGTTAAAATTCCAGCAGGGGTGATAGTTGGACATTTTATGAACTCATTCCGGTTTTATGAGCAGTTTTCGACATGCTATGAACGGTAAAAAAAAATTGATGTTACTCTTTATTCTCAACCTAAAGAACTCGCTTATTTTCCAAGTGCTTTGTTGAATTAAGGATGCAATTGCATCATCAATGGCAGCTTTAAAGAAGTTCTTCATAGAAAATTGGAAATTGTGCGTTCAGTTTTTTGCAAATTATCTTTATTATTGTTGTGCTTCCATTCTTTTACGTTGCCTCCTTTTTTCTA
This sequence comes from Procambarus clarkii, assembly GCF_040958095.1. Lineage (NCBI taxonomy): Eukaryota > Metazoa > Arthropoda > Malacostraca > Decapoda > Cambaridae > Procambarus > Procambarus clarkii. The sequence continues at coordinate 42,115,591 of NC_091169.1, read as the reverse complement.
TTCCTAATTCTTTCTATTTCCGCTCCCTTCTTTTTCCCCCTCTCTTCCTTTTTTCCCTATCTTTACATTTCGTCAATCTTCCACTTTTGTGCTTCATCCGAGTTCCTCTTACGTTTTCATGTCTCACCCGAATCTTGCTCGCAGGCACAAGGCACGCAGAAGTAAATACAGCTTGAAACGATAGATTAATTTGTAATGTTTTGTCGCAAGAAAATTTATTATATATATTAATTATATTCACTTTTTACCTATTCGTTTTAGTTACAAATATTATGAACATTCTGAAACCAAGGAACTTTTTCCATATTAATAGCCACGCAAGGGTTTGGTTCATTTAAATGATCGTTGTGTCTAATCGCTCACCCGACGTCTATGAATGCTGTTGAATGAAATATGAAGCACGACAGAAAAATTCGATGTTCAGCGAAAGTTTCGGCATAATAGTAATGAGAAAAGTAAAAACACAATTTTTTTTTACTAGATAGCACAGGAACATATCCGACATGTTTTGTCATTTATTTTATCAATGATTTGCTGATAAAATTTCTTGATTTCTTGTCATTTATTCAAACATGATTATATTAGGCCCTTCTCGTCGATATATGTTCCACTTTACAACGTGTTTCACTTTGTTACTGAATTACTTTCGGATTTATTCGACTTGGAAGTGAGAGTTTTTCCTATTAAAGTTGTCACATAAATACCCAGAATGTCCTATCTAGCATGCTGCGACCTCCACTACAAGATTTATTTCCTAATCTTGAGGCGGGATAAGAAAGTGCGGGAGCAGAAGTAGAGTGGAAGAAAAGATGCGCGAAGGACGAGATTAAGTTAGGATACAGAAGTGAAATAGGAGGCAAAGTACTTGAGCTAACGGAGAACAATAGGATGGTACGCAATATGGAGAATAAAGAAATGGCAAGAAGAGCAATGCGTAACGAGATATAAAAATCAATAAAAATGACAAGACATACAAGAATATTGCATGAAATAAAATAATAATATAAAAATATTGTATAGAACAGAGCTAAGAATGAGGTGGAATGAACAGAGAAAATATAGCAAACAATTGGAAGAACAAATATATACGTGTAAGAAGGATAAAGCGAGATGTTAACGACACAAATAACGAAAAGAGTAGAATAGTAATGCATGAAAAGGAAGGAGCGAGACAGTATTCAAAGTAGGCTTCCAACGAAGGGAAGGAACGAAGTTGAATTCAAAGTAGTGTCTGAAGGCAGAGAAAAAAGTATATAAATCCATATAAACTACCACCATGCGAATCATAAGTAAGACGCTGTCTTCATCAACTATCCAAGACCTCTATGAAGAAACAACCCTGTAAACTAGCTCCACACCAAACGCTGTAGCAATGAACTGTAACCCCGACTATTTCTCCCAACACCAACGACTCGCTGCTCATTGTAACGTGGCAACATAACTCTATCTTGCATCAGATTTTTTGTCATACAACCTATTATACCTAAAAATATGGTTGAATGACTTTGGATAGCAATCGTCTTCGCTATATGTCTTTAGGAACCATGAAGTATTTTACTAAATCTCAGTAGTGAGTGAGTGAGTGAGAGTGAGAGAGAGAGAGAGAGAGAGAGAGAGAGAGAGAGAGAGAGAGAGAGAGAGAGAGAGAGAGAGAGAGAGAGAGAGAGAGAGAGAGAGACAGAGAGAGAGAGAATGTGTGTGTGTGTGTGTGTGTGTGTGTGTGTGTGTGTGTGTGTGTGTGTGTGTGTGTGTGTGTGTGTGTGTGTGTGTGTGATTGTTACATGTATAACAGTGAGAGAGAATGGAAGGTTATAGAATTAGATAACGGCATGAAAGACGTATGGAAATTAGGGGATTGAAAGAGCACGGAAAAGAAAGGAAACACGGTGAAAAGTCACAGCAAAGAGAGGCCGTTGTAAACTGAAAAATTAAAACAATGTTTAGAGGTGAGAAAGTTAAGGACTCTTAACAAAGGCAGGGCGTGAGAAAGTGAAGTTTCAACAAAGTGATAAAGAAAATGGATGGTTGCAACTAACACATGTGAATTATTAAGAAATTTTAGCTCTTCAAGATATTTTTTAATATAAATCAAATAAATGACGACGAGATATTACCTATGTGTCCAACATTTTAATTTTCTGTCAGACCGAGAAATTAAGGAACTTCTAATGCTTTCATTATTTAACAATTTTAGCATTAAAGGAATTTCTATGGTCCATATTTTATTTGTAAGATACCTATGTGCGTGTGTGTGTAAGAGAGAAACATATGTATCTTTAATAAAGGAAAAGATAGATCGGTTAGAAAGGCGGGGTCTATAAGAGCTAAGAGCTCGACTTTACAGGCACAAATAGTAAATACATGGGTTATATTCACTTTTTCAACGATGCCATTACAAGATATTGATCACATGCTATTGCATGACTAACTATCCCGTGAAGTGGGGAATAATAGTATTACATAGGTTTGGGTAATGATATACACTAGGTTATCCTTCATGTATTCTAGGGTAGTTGCATAATTGACCAGGTATCTTAGTATATTAAGAAAAGTATATTATATGTCTATAAGGCTAAGCTAACCTTTGAGGCAAAATGCTCCGGAAACCTTCCAGCCTATCTAACATTAGAATTTTAATTTCCCTACTCCACAGAAATTTGAATCTTGGTCATAACTTTCAAAATAACCCACAAAAGGCAATGTAACATCAATAAGTAATGTGTTTAACAAAGAATATGAGTAAAGCGCATCATTTTTGCTACAAATATTTTGGTCTTCAACATAAAAACAATTAGTTATCTCTGAAGAGCCCTAAGACTCCTCCCCACTCGACATATATACAGGTTATATCCAATATCGTCCAACTGGGAGCTCGTAATGGCTAGTATTATGAAGGCTTTTCCTCTTATAGAAGCAATTTTATACTATTAATATCTATCCAGTTTACGTTCTAATGGTCTTCATGCGACGTTTTCAGAATCTTTTATAGTTCAAGCAAAAATCATCGGCTTTATTTGCCGAAGGAGAATCTGCACCAAAGAATATAAATACACTCCTATAAAAATCGAGATGTATATTCGAAACATGCCATACAATTTAATGTCTAATAAATGGAACTTAGTTTCACGTTATTATAATTCGATATTCAGAATTTGGTCAAACTGTATTTCAATAAAACAGGTTTTACAATTTGCAATGAAGCAAACTGCGTCAAATTATCAGCTCTGCTGTATATTTTTTTTAACTCAACCTCAGCTTTTCATCAATATCCTGGGTATTACATTCAAATGTCACCATACCTGGCCATCACTGTTACATCTTAACTGTCCTGGTCTCTTCCTATAACCAATACAAGAGTTAACACATCGCCGTGTCTTTTCTGCCACCTGTTACCCGATATCATTGGTATTCCATATTTCCAAAAGAACTTTCAGAGATATCTCCTGAATTCCGACTTTTTATGATGACCAAACCACACAGTAGATAATGGAGAAACGATGACGTTTCTGTCCTTTTTATTTCATTTCTACTGATTATATATATATATATATATATATATATATATATATATATATATATATATATATATATATATATATATATATATATATATATATATATATTTATATATATATATATATATATATATATTTATATATATATATACATCCACCAAATCCAGAATAATATTTGATGCAAACCACACATATTGGTATATTAAATCCTAATAAATATAAACTGAAGATTTAACCAAGTCCCACATGGCAATTCTTAAATACAATACTGTGTCCAAATAGTTACATCCTAAACATTTCCTACGCCTCAAACGTCATGTTATAAACACAAATTTATACTTATTTCGTCCCTCACACGTAATCTTGCCTCATAAATCTTACTTATTATATTAGCCACACCAGTTTCGACGTTCTAAATTTTTTTAATACGTCTTACACACACAAAAATCTGCAGTGCAGCTCACATCAAGTCGTGTAGGAAAAGGTCTTCATGCATTGTCTCGCTCAATTATACCAAAGTTCATCTACCTATACCGGGAGCCTTGCTCCTACTAGCTCGTATTTGCCTCAAGATATTTTTCACTGCCAATAATACCTTTCAGAGGGATCAGGTATAACACCAGAACTCCAAGAACACCATCAAAATACATTGCAGCTGGAAGATTCTAAACCAGTTGCACTTTGCACTGCAGCTGGGAGACGCTACACCAGCTGTACAGTACACTGCAGCTGGGAGACGCTACACCAGCTGCACAGTACACTGCAGCTGGGAGACGCTATACTAGCTGCACAGTACACTGCAGCTGGGAGACGCTACACCAGCTGCACAGTACACTGCAGCTGGGAGACGCTACACCAGCTGCACAGCACACTGCAGCTGCGAGACGCTACACCAGCTGCACAGCACACTGCAGCTGGGAGACGCTACACCAGCTGCACAGCACGATGCTACAGCACACTGCAGCTGGGACACGCTACACCAGCTGCACAGAACACTGCAGATGGGAGACGCTACACCAGCTGCACAGTACACTGCAGATGGGAGACGCTACACCAGCTGCACAGTACACTGCAGATGGGAGACGCTACACTGGCTGCACAGTACACTGCAACTGGGAGACGCTACACTGGCTGCACAGTACACTGCAACTGGGAGACGCTACACTAGCTGCACAGCACACTGCAGCTGGGAGACGCTACACCAGCTGCACAGTACACTGCAGCTGGGAGACGCTACACTAGCTGCACAGCACACTGCAGCTGGGAGACGCTACACCAGCTGCACAGCACACTGCAGCTGGGAGACGCTACACCAGCTGCACAGTACACTGCAGCTGGGAGACGCTACACCAGCTGCACAGTACACTGCAGCCGGGAGACGCTACACCAGCTGCATAGTACACTGCAGCTGGGAGACGCTATACTAGCTGCACAGTACACTGCAGCTGGGAGACGCTACACCAGCTGCACAGTACACTGCAGCTGGGAGACGCTACACCAGCTGCACAGTACACTGTAGCTGGGAGACGCTACACCAGCTGCACAGTACACTGTAGCTGGGAGACGCTACACCAGCTGCACAGTACACTGCAGCTGGGAGACGCTACACCAGCTGCACAGTACACTGCAGCTGGGAGACGCTACACCAGCTGCACAGTACACTGCAGCTGGGAGACGCTACACCAGCTGCACAGTACACTGCAGCTGGGAGACGCTACACCAGCTGCACAGCACACTGCAGCTGGGAGACGCTACACGAGCTGCACAGTACACTGTAGCTGGGAGACGCTACACCAGCTGCACAGTACACTGTAGCTGGGAGACGCTACACCAGCTGCACAGTACACTGCAGCTGGGAGACGCTACACCAGCTGCACAGTACACTGCAGCTGGGAGACGCTACACCAGCTGCACAGTACACTGCAGCTGGGAGACGCTACACCAGCTGCACAGTACACTGCAGCTGGGAGACGCTACACCAGCTGCACCGCCTCAACCAATGATCACATAAAATCTAATCTATTGGTTAATTTGGCCCTCGGGGCAAGGCTGTGTATGCCGCGGTTCGCCAATGTTAAGAACGTGAATTATTTTATCGTGATCACGTTGAAGGAAGGAGTAGAGAGGAAAGGGAAAGCGGGAAGAAGAGAGTAAGGTGTACGAAAAGGACAAAGAAAAGAGACCATTAAAACGAGTAAGAAAGGACATTAAGGGTAGGGGCATTGATTAATACTTGATGAATACCATAATAATATATATAATAGTATAATAATATATATAATATATTATTAAATATTATGATGGTCACGATGAGATTAATATGATAATATAAGAGTTGTATGTTGTAGTGTGTGGTAGTCCCCGGAGGACTACCAGTCTTCCTCCGTGGGGATCTGCTGGGCCCTCAGCAAGGCTACCAGCCTGCTACAGGAGTAGTTCCTGGTTCGGCCTTTCAGGTCCTCGTCCTTATCCTCGTGCGTGAGCTCGTGCCTATAGCCCTTACAACCAGCTGCTCCGGGTAGATGGGACTCGACAGCCGTGAAGACAGCTCATCTAGGGGAAGGAAAACCCTGCCTTCAAGCCTCCGCTGCCTCGCCGCGATAACCACTTTTGGAACGGGCTTCAGGAGTCAACCTCATGGAAAAATCCGGAGTTGGAGCACCTAAGGTTGATCACTTCAACCTCGTTCTGGCAGCTCCTGCGACTGCGTTGGAATCAAGCGTATTGGAGTTTGCCTTTCCACTGGACAATTTCAGCATCGTGCAGAGGGGGGGGGGGGAACCTGCTGCATGGGTAGCAGCTTCTCCTCCATATCGACCTACCCTGGCATTCTCCTAGGTCGTTAATAGCAAGTAAGGTAAGTTTGATTTAGTACATGTAATTTTAAACTAAAATATCGTTAGAACAGTTTGCGTAGCTTAAGTACACTAGTCAACACTGTCTACTCTTAAACAAGACTTGGTCAACTATACCAACTGTCTGTAAGCTATTAAGGCAAATTTTAACTACATACATTTTCTCCTAACTTATACATAAAGCTTTTAACTGTGTCAACTGTTTTATAATAACCGAATAACGCAATAAATTTATGATACGTGAGAAAACTTGTTTCTCTGAAAGTCGAGATGCAAAAGTTTACATAACCAAATAAAACACAACAAAAATAAAAAACGCGCAAGGGACAAGAAACAATATTGACCAGCATAACCTTTTGCTTGAATTTTCAATTTTGATATTGGATCTTGTACCTTTAACTAAAAGACTATATATATATATATATATATATATATATATATATATATATATATATATATTATATATATATATATATATATATATATATATATATATATATATATATATATATATATATATATATATATATATATATATATACACGATTTTATTCAAAACCGCAAGACAGTGCACCGGCGGATTTTCATTTTACACCACACATACAAAAAACATACAAAATTCTCATACACAAAAAACACATAGAAAATCCCAAACATTGAATGACACACACAAATACACATGTACACATTCCAACACTGAGGGACAAGGGAGCAAAGCTCAATATTAGCCCAGGTACAGGGAGAACACGACAGAGAATCAAAGCAACTGCAATAGAGAAAAGAACAAATATGAGTATCAGGAGAGAAGCGGAGAAGCAATACGAGAATTATAAGTCATCTAATGTTAAAAAAGGGAGCCGACGCTACTACATTTCCTGTTAACGTGGCTATATAGTAGCCGAGGCTACTACATAGCCACGTTAACAGGAAATGGTTTCTGAACAACCAATTAGAATAAACAGAGAACGGAACAAAAACGAATGTGAATATGCAACCCGCTCTCGCACAATACAGTACATATATGACTTATTGCTGCGAAGTACGAATGAAATATTTCCATAAAGTTATCAAACAAGAACCTGAACAGTATATATGGTAGAGAAACAGCTTTATGCTGAGTGTACTCACCTGTTTGTGCTTGCGGGGGTTGAGCTCTGGCTCTTTGGTCCCGCCTCTCAACGGTCAATCATCTGGTGTTCAGATTTCTGAGCCTACTGGGCTCTTTCATATCTACATTTGAAACTGTGTATGGAGTCAGCCTCCACCACATCACTGTCTTCCATCTGTTAACTACTCTGACACAAAAAAGTTCTTTCTAACGTCCCTGTGGCTCATTTGGGTACTCAGATTCCACCTGTGTCCCCTTGTTCACGTACCACGCGAACACCTTGTGGGCATGTTGGGGAGGGATGTCATATAATGTTTTTAAAAGAAACTGTTGACGCACGATGTAAAAACAGATTAACACAGACGGTTGGCATACACTGTAAACAATGCCACTACGCAGGCCATTACATTATGTAACACTATTAACACCGACGATTCCCATATGATGTAAACACCGACCGAGGAAACGCTCCGAGTTCAAAGAATGCTGACGAAGAAGAGTAAATCAGAAATGGTGTCGAATCAAAACAAACTAAACATGCAAAGAATTCAACAATCAACATATCTAAGAATCAAAGTGTTAAAGGACATACACATTTCCAGAAACCTGTAGATACATGTATTCACTCATACACACAGACATGCAAGCGATCACATACAAACATTCTGATACACATTCACAACCATGCAAATAAGACAGAGAATAATATGACAAAATATAAAATGCGCGCCACCAACGTCTCTTAATATTTCATCAATATTTCAATTCTATGTTTAATCCTTCAGTGTTCTATAGATATAAAGACAAAGATAATATTGTGATTAATTAAAACAAGACTACACAAAATAACATGGTGCTCCCCCTATCCAGTGAGAGTATGCATTTCTCACCGAAATGGTGTTACTGGAAAAAAGAAGAGTAGAATGTCTGCCTCATCCAAATATTGCTGTGGGAGGCAAAAAACTCGCCTCGCCACCAGAAATATTAGATATAGTTTACGAGGTAGCAAGAGCTTCATCCCCGGGGGCTGAGAGGCAGGCTTTTCCCAGACGTCTGCCACACACAGCGATGCCACCAGCTGACGCGGTACGGGCTCCAGCAGGGAGGGTGGAAGATGACCCGAGAAAGAAGGGTATCGGAAAAGAGAGAAGGATAGTATGGTACGATATAAGGAAGCTACGTAGAAGAGCCAAGATGATACGGGAAGGATGAGAATCAGGAGAGACCGAGGTGAAGGTGAATGCGACTGAGTAAGAAATAGTGTGAGAGAGTAAGAGAGTAAATCGAAAAATAAAGAGAGTGGGAGAGTGAGCTAGAGCCAGCAACATTTGACCGAATCCTTCTGAAAAGCCTTGGTTTGGTTATCGACAACATGTGGCTGCAGAAGCCAAATGCAAGGCCTAGGCGTCTCTTTCTGCTCGCAAGTGTTATTTTAATAAATATAGGAATAAAGGAATTTGTAGAAAGTAATCACTAAAACCGATGAAAACAAACACACACTCACACATGCAATGATGATAATCATATATGATACAAAGTGATTACTTGACCCTACACTCATGCAAACATACACACGCATTAAAAGGTAAATATTGATTTTTCATGGAAATCCATATAGCCTGTGTAAAGCCAATACTGGCATATGAAGCACCGGACTGAAATCTGAATCTTGAGAAACATAAAACCACAACTGAATAAGTACACAGGTGTGCAACAAGATACTTACCAAAGATAAGAGGGTTAAACAATGAAAATGGGTTAAGGAAACTAGATCTCACAACCATAGTGGACGAAAAAACAAGAGGGAATACTATCACAATATGCAAAATACTGAGAGGGTTTGGACAAGGCTGACAATGACAGCTTCCTTAAATTGAGAACGTAAGACGAGAGAACATAAGTGGAAGCTGGAAACGCAAAAATTAAACAAAATAAGTCAAAAGGAATGTAAGGGAATACTCGTTGTTGTTGTTGTTGTTTTAGATTCAGCTACTCTGAACAAAAGTTGCAAGTGGCACGGGCTATGTTGAGCCCTCTGTCCAAGTGGTTAACAAGTGGAATGCACTGAAAGAAGAAGTAGAAGCCATCTCCATCCACAACTTTAAAACCAGAATTGACAAACAATTCGAACATTAAGAGTTGAATTTGAACACGACAGGTACAACAAGGCCAGTAAACTGGGCATAATGAGCTAGAACTCACTTCTCTGTAGTCATTATTATGTGCTTATTGAACTACTAATGACCTACCCTACAAGCATATCTGAACACACACACACACACACACACACACACACACACACACACACACACACACACACACACACACACACACACGTGCGCGCGCGTTGAGAAACAAACACTATTTATAGTTTTAAACCTAGATATGACAGAGAAGAAGGACATGAATTATTCCTGTAAACAACCGGTGGCTAGAAAGGCGGGATCCAAAAGCTCGATTCTGCAGACCCAAATAGGCGAGTACACACAAACACACAGCACGAACCGTAGTTCCTTTTTGATGTTTGAGCTACGGTTGCTTGCAGACGGCGTACAAGACGCCAAGAAAACAGGAACTGTAGATCTGAGGACGAAAAATTTAACATTTTGGTTACTGGTAGTGATGTCCTTCAGAGATGCGACAAGAGCAGGATGCAAGGTAAAAGAGTGACAAGAGTGCTGTGTCCACGCACTATAGTGTATCACTCTGACGTCGCCAACAAAATCGGCGAAGCATGGTTAGGTTGTAAATAATGCACAACGAAGGCCGAGGAGAACTTCTGGAATTAAATGGGGCGTTTAGTGGGGTCTCATAGCACCAACTTGCTCTCTCCTGGCTATTAATTCAACAGACACTTGGCCTTGTGTCTCTCGAGAGAACAAGACGTTGACTAATGCTTCAACCGTGGTGACTGTGGAGCGGCTCTCCTCACTCCTCTCCTTCCCTTCTACACTGTGTTTAGCGTAGGGTTTAATTATAGGTCATGGATTTAATTATAGTCCGTGCCAACTGACCACCATTCTCCTTCAAGCATGGCACAGCATTTGTCTTATTTACTAATTCACTTATAAGATACAATGGGGTTCTTCAAGTACAGATTTTGGTGATTAAGTGGTACATTCTTGCACAGCCATTAGCGGATATAATGCGTCTCGGGCTTTAGGTGGGAAGAATCACAGCAAGCGGACGACATGCGCATCTCAGGCTACAGATGACGAGTTACTTTACTATTGAAGCTATTCACATTTTTCAGCTCTATCTCTCATCATTGAAAGATGTTTCTTAGTTCTCAGCTTGACGATAAATATACAACGGAAGCCTCAAGTGTTCTGCAAATAAATGCGTGGGTTTGCATGCAAACCTTCTACAAGGGAAGGCGATTACTTTTCTCCTAATCTAAGCTTATCTTTCAATTTACTAACATCCTAACATACTTAATGGTATCTGACTCCGAAAAGTTTTTATTGGTTCTTATGAGGATTTTTTCCCATGTTCTGTCAAGTTAGGTTAGATTAGGCCAAGTTAGGTTAAGACCTTTTTAAGATATATACCTTTTATCGTCACTATGATGAAAGGTAACGATGATATACCAAAATATGCCAATAAGAATTGTATTCAAATTAGTTTCAAAATTTACTTATTTATCTATATATCAGAATTTTTACTCGTTTAAGAGAGGAAGAACGATATAGAGCAACAAGTACAGAACAGCATCAGTAAGGTTTTAATTTCATGATCAAAGTTCTGGTCACACAAAAAAATAAAAGAAATTGTCTCTCCATCAAAGACCAGAGGGCCGGCTATGTTCCTGAGCGACCCAACTGTCGATCAAGCTTACAGCTAACCTGGCAGATAATCAATAAAGCAATTTGTCCATCGGTGCCTGGGAAATGTGTTTATGTAACAATTTCCTTGTCTAAACTCCTTCATATATTTGGGACGTCTGTCAACGTTGCATCAAACACGCCAATCATGCGCATTGCATGCTTTAATTAAAATCATCAAAATATATTGTAAATAAATATTACAGCCAATTACATAATATTATGCTACAACTAGCCATTAATTAGCGAATATATTCCCTATATAGCGTGAAAATGTATTCACAATACTGCATGAAAATATTCACAATATAACATGAAAATATTCACAATATAGCATGAAAATATTCACAATATAGCATGAAAATATTCACAATATAGCATGAAAATGCACACTTAATAGCGTGAAAATGCACACTAAATAGCGTGAAAATGCACACTAAATAGCGTGAAAATGCACACTAAATAGCGTGAAAATGCACACTAAATAGCGTCAAAATGCACACTAAATAGCGTGAAAATATAGTAGGCAGCCATCGGTCTCAGGAGACTATGGTGTTGCGCTCTGGTTGTCGGTCTGGAGTGGCCTCTCCAGGGCGCAAAGCCAGGGTAGGTTGATACAGAGGAGAAACTGTCACCCATGCAGCAGGTCCCCCCCCCCTCTCCACGGCGCCGAAAGTGGAAAGACAAACACCAATACGATTGGTTCCAGCGCCGTCGCAGGAACTGTGTGCTCCGGAGTGTGAAAGTATATAAGTATTATTACATTCCACATTGCGGACCATTGAAAGTTTAGCACTAAACTACATGGTCTCAGACCTCATGACAGGACCCTCCCTCAGCCCCCTGGGAAGCCTTGAGACCATTTCAGAATAGTTTGCAGTTGGTAACAACCTTTCATATATTTTAACCGTCTTCAAACGAAACTGTTCCTTTCCATTCTTAGACATAGATGTGAAGTTAATAAAACAAGTAAAATCAGAACAAACAGTCTACGACAATCTTAACATATCGAGACCTTCATTGAGATCGCGAGGCGTGTTTTTCCAGCCAGTCCTCCCGATGTGCTACTCCGTAAAAAATACAACTGTTTTATCTAACCAGAAACGTACGAACCCAAGTAACGCCGATAATCTATCTAAGCCGCTTCATAGAAATCGTCAATAATATAATGTATCAGTAACAAATTAAAGCGTCGTATTCTTAACGAATTAATCGATTTCTTAAAATAAAATCCAAGTATTAGACAAGAGGACTAGTCAGCCTTCACTCCACATATCACCTTGGGACGCTGGAAGATCATCACAGATCTCTCCTCCAACAGATACGTGACTAATTGTGTACGCTGGAAGATCATTACGGGTCTCTCCTCCAACAGATACGTGACTAATTGTGTACGCTGGAAGATCATTACGGGTCTCTCCTCCAACAGATACGTGACTAATTGTGTACGCTGGAAGATCATCACAGATCTCTCCTGCAACAGATACGTGACTAAGGCAGCTGTACATGAAAGACAGTAAACCATCCCTTGCATAAAATGTAACTTAGCGTGACCAGACAAAATAATACGGAGGAAGAGCTCACAACACATAATACACAGGTCACCTACCGTTAAAAATTCGCACAGATCACGGAGTAAAACTCCAAACAAATATTTTACAAACATAGAATATGAGGACGCCTGATTCCAGACGCCTGACTTAGCGACTTCGCACCACCACATTGTGACTTAGCTACCTCTTTAACCACCACAACGTCAGCTCCATTACTGCAGTTCGACCTCCACGAACTAACGTTAGGTCCGATAAATGGCTGGCAGACTTTAATCCAAGCAAATGCAAACTAATGATAGGGATTGAGGCGACGACATTTCACCGATTTACTTAACAGAAAAACATTTTTGCCCCAAGGCTGGTTCCGGAGCCGGTAGGACTTGATAACGAGGAAGGGCTGAGAGAGAGAGATAGGATTAATGACTCGACAACAGAATCGGCAGAGATGTGATCACGACATACAAAGTTCCACGAGAAATCCGATGGATGAATTGGTTTATATAAAAAAATAGAACTAAGTCGAGAGTGGAAATGAGAGACATTTACAGTACGATAATATAATTATATTTATTATTATTACTATCATTTACACATTTTTAAAGGATTTCATCGTTTAAGAACTTTAATGAACGATTTACAGAATAAAAAATGTTCATTCATCTTAAAAGCAAATAATTTTGTCAATCTTTTTTATATAAAAGTATTGCATTTTATTTCATTTTCTCTACATTATTTTGTGGTGATTTTTACAAAACCAAAAATGGCTGGTACACGAACCAGCTGACATTATTGCTAAACTATTTTGCAATTCCTATCAACAACTCTAAAAAAAAAATCTCTTGTGGTCTCGCAGTTCACAGTTTTGTTTTCATCCCAATATTAACTGTTAGGATATTTACCTTCTTTTTGACCAATTAATTCATTTGGCTTATTTTTTTCTACAGTTCACAGTGTAACTCTGCACAATTATTTTCTCTACGACCGGCAGCGCCAAGTTTATTATGCACCCCAGTTCATCCTGTAACCGGAAGCGCAAAAAAGCAGACCCGAGGTCGCACGGGGTATCAGACCCCAGTGGGCGGGCAGGTAATTAAATTTGAATATTAGAAGCGGTGTACTGTATTTTTATGTAATCTCATCAAACAGCAGCTGATCTATCTACTTTGAGGCAAAGAACGACATAAGGAGGGAGGTGGGGGGGGGGTTAAGGGGCTCCTAGTTTGTTACGTCACGAGTCCGTTTGAAGTCATATAGCTTTTGGCGTCACTTGACAAGACATCTTTAAACCTTATGAATTTGTGGAGGTGGAAGGGAAGCAGCGTCCAGAAACTTGCAAAGTTTTTTCATGAGAAATACGCCTCACTTTTAACGCTATCGACCAAAGTGACTAAATTTCGTGTTATTTTTTTAAATTATAAGCACCCCAATAGTGACGCTTTCTCGGACTAATGAGCATCAGCCTCGAGAGGTTAAGAGGGTTGCTTGGTTTCGTACAAATTTTAGATGGTTTAGACAAAACCATTTAAAATTTGACTCTCGTAGAGCGAATGCCAAGTAATATATTTAACACAAATAAAATAACAATAATGTTTTAACTCCGTTGAATCTGTGCCTCGCGAAGTGCATCAAGCAACTATTAGACTCTACTGTGCCCAGTCTCGCTAATGTGAAAAAGGAATCACATTGTCTATAATTTTCCCAAGTCCATAATATTTTCCTTGCTTTATAATTCAAATACAGTTTATAGCAAATTACCAAATATAATCGTTCAATATTCTAATTCTGAAGTTGCGAATATATGACTTCATCACAAAAACAGCCAGAATGGACAACTGCTATAATGTTTAAAAGTTATAACATTAGAAGCATTGTACTATATATCCGTCTTTTCCGATCTCCTTCCGTTACGATCGAGCATCTTGGGAAAGCTAAAGAAGGATACCTACTAACACCTTTTAAATCCCGCGGCGACAGGAAGAATCTGGAGTTCCAATCAGTGGGAGTGCGAGGGAGAAATGTGGCCACTAGACGGGGCTGGAGCGTGTGAATGACTCGGCCCGTATGACCCAATCACCGGAGCCATCAAGGAGGGGGGGAGGGGGTGAGGAAGAGAGAGGGAGGGAGACAGAGAAAAAGGGGGAGAAAGACGAGTAATGAAGCTGTCCGCTCTCTCTCCACAACAAGGTTATTCACAGCATCGTTCTTCGTTAGAACCTGATCAACCCACAGCTTGCGACTCGGTCATTCGGACCGACGTACAGAATTCGCTTCACAGTAGTTTATCAAATTTAAAGGATTTATTGGTAACAATTTAAACAAATCCCAACAATTCGAGCTGAGCTCAACAGATGTACAGCAGTGTAAATCAAACTTACATATGTAGACATACATTAAAAACTTTTAGCATACAAAGGTAATATATATATATATATATATATATATATATATATATATATATATATATATATATATATATATAATTAAATATTGTATAATGGTAATTATAACAGTAGTATTAATAACAACAATAGTAGTAAAAGTACAAGGCCTATTACTAACGGCAGCAGTTTACAGTAAAATAAACCTTAACAAGCACAGCCACTATCTGGCCTACATGTACTCATAAATCCACAGGAGCCGTGATGAGGGTTCGAACCTATGAGCTGGGTGTTCCCAGATGCACGCTCTAGTTAACTGCGCCACAAAATGGTAAAAGAATTGCAGCCCGGGGTACTACTGCATCCATAAGGATCCCGAGGCTTCCACTGAAGCCGAACCGGCAGTTTCAGTTGCCTAGAACGTGCCTAGTCGACTAGTGCTCTTGATTAGAGCGCAGTTGACATGTCGTGGCGCAGTTGACTAAAGCGTGCATCTGAAATCAAATTCCATCAAACTGATCGTCCATTTTTTGTATTAAAACTATTGTTTTACTCAGTTTCATCAACGAACCTGTTCGACAACTTTTAAAATCGGTGTATCAGTGCGTTTTGCTAACAGAAATAACATAACCATTAACGCTCGCAGAAAGTGAAGCCCAGCTCACCAAAATATTATTAGCTGCAAGTTCTCTAGGGATAATTCTGTTGCTATCCCCGTGTTACTCTCAAAACTCGCGCTTCACCTCAATTTCGCTTCATCTGTCTTCATTCCATATCATTACCCGTATATTCGGAAATATGGCCTCCCCCCCTTCTCCCTCCAACCTCCATCCGCTAACTCCTCGTATTTTACAATCAAACTTTAATTACGCGTTTCCATCACGTACTATAAACTTTCTATATCTGCACACATTTATAAATTCTCTAACGATATTGTATATTGCTTTGTTCGCTACTGGAGTCAGTGTATACCCAGTCAGGGACAGGAAGATTATCGAGGCCTACCTGACTATTGTAGAGACTGTATTTATGTTGTCACCGGTTCTCTTACTAACCGCCGTTACTTCTCTCATTTTTCACGCTAATAGAGTAGAAAAGGAGGAAATATTTACATACTTACATACCGAAAGAGAAAACCAGATTTGAAACTTGCCATACTGAAACACTCCTGAGTAGCTATTTTTTTATATTTTTGGAGAAAGAGGAGAGAGAGAGAGAGAGAGAGAGAGAGAGAGAGAGAGAGAGAGAGAGAGAGAGAGAAAGTGAGAGTGAGTGAGAGAGTGAGAGTGAGTGAGAGTGAGAGTGAGAGAGAGAGAGAGTGAGAGT
Organism: Procambarus clarkii; assembly: GCF_040958095.1. NCBI lineage: Eukaryota > Metazoa > Arthropoda > Malacostraca > Decapoda > Cambaridae > Procambarus > Procambarus clarkii. The sequence continues at coordinate 42,099,032 of NC_091169.1, read as the reverse complement.
GTGAGAGAGAGAGAGAGAGAGAGAGAGAGAGAGAGAGAGAGAGAGAGAGAGAGAGAGAGAGAGAGAGAGAGAGAGAGAGAGAGAGAGAGAGTGAGAGAGTGAGAGTGAGTGAGAGTGAGAGTGAAAGTGAGAGAGAGTGAGAGTGTGAGAGAGAGAGAGAGAGAGAGAGAGAGAGAGAGAGAGAGAGAGAGAGAGAGAGAGAGAGAGAGAGAGAGAGAGAGAGAGAGAGAGTTTCTAGTCATGCACCCAACACCATTCAATGGGAGGCAGCTGTGGAAAGTTTACAGTCATGTACATTCACGGCCCCACACAAAAATCCAAGTAAACAAACTTGGATTTTTGGCCAAGATTTAGGGTACATCATTTTTAATTAAATATTTACACATTTTTCAACATTTTAAATAAAAGTTATCTCGAATTCTCATTTTTTTCTTCAAATTCAGTTACATACAGCCGTAAGATACGTGAATAATTCTGCTGACAGTTTACATTCAGTCAGATTTGCTTCAGCAGGAGGCTCAAACTCCCTAAGGTAATTATAGTCAATCCTAAGCCTAGCAGTAGTAACGTTCAGAAGTCTGCTGACCCTATTGAATGACCCATAAACATGTGTCTCTTCCTGCAGAGCAGTATGACGATAAATGGAACAGCTCATGGGAATTTCACTTTGTCTCAGGCCTACTAGATTTTGGTGCAATTCCCGGTATATTGGTGCCCTCAGTGTGCTCATAGACAATCCAAGATGGTAATTAACTCCCTCTTTATAAGGAAATATTTTGGCTAGTGAGCGTGTACCTGAATACAGTTACAACCTTTGTCAACAGTAGAGAAAATTCGTGATGGGCGATGATTATACAGATACTGATACGAGTATCAGTCAACTGAACTGAGTTGTGAGAAACAGCACCGAGGATGAGTCTCAGCTGATTCAGATAATTCAGGGGAGCTTCTCATCTGATTCAGATAATTCAGGAAGCTTTTCAGCTGATTAAGGGGAGCTTCTCAGCTGATTCAGGAAGCTTCTCAGCTGATTCAGGGGAGCTTCTCAGCTGATTCAGGGGAGCTTCTCAGCTGATTCAGATAATTCAGGGGAGCTTCCATGATCTAGAAATTATATAAAGAGGCAGGTTTGGGGCCTGCTAGTCACTCAACATGACTCGAGAAAGGGGGACTATCCCTATGAGTCTTGGGCTGAATCTAGTGATTATGGACTTTGGCGAGTGTCAACAACCAGAGATTGTTGCCATTCATTACTGTTATACAATAATATGAATAGTGAACTCAGAAACGCCCGTCCCCTTCCCCCGTTGGCTGTGAAGTGAAACACACGTTAAGGACATTACTAAGTTCATTTGAGTATGTGAAAATTTAAGTGTGATATACTTCTATGCTGAAATATAGATGTGTGTAGGTAAGGTGTTTATGTTTGTAATAAACAAATAGAGCTATTGTTTTTAAAGCTGTCAAAAGCTTTAATGTGTAACATCATGAAATATATGAGTGGTTCAATCTACATTTAAACCTACTGTCTTGTGTTTGGTTCTCTCTCTCTCCTATGTGGCAGTGAATGCGAGCTGCACCTTACTGTCCTGTGTGGCAGTGAATACGAGCAGCACCTCACTGTCGTGTGTGGC
>NC_091169.1:42089898-42092398 GCF_040958095.1 Procambarus clarkii | reverse complement strand
CCAGGTTGCAATCCTTGTACCATGTCGTGGTCCAGTGGCTAGAAGTGTGCGTGGGGACACCCATAGCATTGGTTCGAACGCTCGTCACGGCGCCTACGGATTTTCTCATTGATGTAGTCCCGTTAATGTGATTACTCCATGTAATAAAATAGTTGTTAATAACCTCTAATATTTATGAAAGAACATATAAAATTATATGCCTATTAAAATATTATTTGATCAATATCTGGGGTCAAGCTTAAAAATTAGTAGTTATGTAGGTTAATAACACCTGGCTATTATAAATGCGAATAATATTGACCTGCAGTTTTCATGAAAATAAAAGAAGCAAGAAAAAGAAGTCACAAAATTTTAAAATAAAAAATAAAAATAAAAAAATTCTTGTGAAGTGAGGTTGAAAGAAATTCTGGGATCAGTCTCACTCAAACCTTTCATTTTGTTTTGATTATGGCTAAGGATCCTTTTTCACTATTACTTATAAAATGCACAACGTTAATTACAGAAAATGCGATAGATATGAGTCCTAGCACAACCTAACTTAGGCACTGTACCTATCTTATCTATTACTCCTACACCGTTCATTTTCTCATGTACGTATGTACACTTATTTTAAATAAATTATTTATTTTAAATAAATTATTTATTTATTTTAAATAAATTATTTATTTATTTTAATTAATTATTTATTTATTTTAAATAAATTATTTATTTATTTTAAATAAATTATTTATTTAAAAAAAATTATTTTTATAAATTATTATTTATACACTGATATATATCACGTTAATTTGTTTTCTATGTGATATATATGTGATATATTCCTATGATTTTAGCAGAAATTCGGTTATATGACTTTAACAAGTCAGGGTAGCGTCAATGGCTGAGATTCTCCGGTTCGCGGGTTCGAGTCACCTCAAAAGCTCCACTTGATTTTCTATTATTATTGTTATTGTGTTTTGTTGATGAATTAGTTGACTGGGTAGAGACTTGTATAAGTGAATCTTGTGGCTTTAGACAGCTGGTCTAAGAGACACTCGAAGAGACACATTCACTCTGCACAGACGAGAATGATTGAAAACACAAAATAGTGACGTACAAATGGAAGAATTACTGCCTTGTTTAGTGCCCACACACCTATGCTTAATGGGTGTGTGGGCAATCTCTCAATCAAAGTTGTTGCCTTGTTTACTGCCTACACACCTACGCTTAAATGTATTATTTTCAGTTAATGGTGCTGCCTTGTTCAGTGTCCACAACCCTCAAGTAAGTTTAAAGGGAATATTTGCGGTCAAAGCTAATGCCTTGTTCAATATCCACAACCCTACAGTACGCTTAAAGGGATTATTTGCGATCAAAGCTAATCCCTTGTTCAGTGTCCGCAAACATACGTTTAAGGGGGGCATATCATTTAAATAAAAGTTGTTCAATTTGCTTATAAATTTATTTATGAAATGGTTATAGAAAGGGCTGCAACTGGTCCAAGTTTCACCATCACACCCTAAACAGAAAAGGAGAAAAAAAATACACAACGTATTATGCAACGAATGCTCAACATTCTCAAATAATCTCAGGGAACACATGTGTCAACTAAAATGTCTACTATGTGCTGTAGAAGCACAAACTCTTGTAATAATTGTAATATGTATGTGCAATATATTTATATTTAATTTTTTTTTTCTTTTTTTTTTTCCTTTTTTTTTTGGCCAATTTTTTTTCTCGTTTGTTATCAAGGGATTTGCATGAAACTTGCACACCTTGCTCAATGGATGCCTATCTGCAAGGGTGCCAATTATGAACGAAATCTGTCGACGTCAAGCTCAGCTACAGGTGGCCAAACTTGGATCTTTATTTTACTCTGGAAAGTAATTTACACCTTCAAAGTACTTCAGAGCTTTCATTTACTAATACATTTACATGCAAATTTCACCTTATATGTAGCGTTTGTGCTTCTACAGACTCTAGTAGACATTTTAGTCCAAAGTCTATTTGTTGATTTTATAAAAATTTATAAATATCATATATTGCATATATTTTAGAAGGGTAACTTTGAATAATTATATTATTGCACTAAACACTTTTTTCATAAAACTGATCACTAGAATCCTTTATTATGTGCTAAATCTAATATCTGAGTGTTATAGAAATGATTTTAGTTGACACATGTGTTCCCTGAAACTATTTGAAAATTCGTTGCATACTTCGTTGTGTATTTTTTTCTCCTTTTCTGTTTAGGGTGTGATGGTGAAACTTGGACCAGCTACAGCCCTTTCTATAACCAATTCATAAATAAATTTATAAGCAAATTGACCACTTGTAATTTTTAGTTGATATGCCGCCTTAAAGAGATTACGTAGAGCCAAGTGACGTTTGCGTAGTAACAGCTTCATTCGTCTTGTTAAGAACATGATCTAGTTCTTAATTTAATTTCGTGAAAATACAATCTGAAGTTAGGTTTAAGGTAAATGGGGTAAATTTATATTTAAGAATAAAAAATCTAGTC
>NC_091169.1:42062398-42084898 GCF_040958095.1 Procambarus clarkii | reverse complement strand
CTATCTTCTAGTTTTGGCCATTTTCCAAATATGCTTTTTGTGGTTAACGCCTCTAACCTCTCCTCGTAGCTCTTGTCCTTCACTTCTGGGAGCCACTTAGTGGCATGTCTTTGCACCTTTTCCAGTTTGTCGATGTGTTTCTTAAGATATGGGCACCATACAACCGCTGCATATTCTAGCTTTCGCCTAACAAAAGTCGTGAACAATTTCTTTAGCATTTCGACATCCATGTATTTAAAAGCAAATTCTGAAGTTAGAAAGCGTAGCATAGGCTCCTCGTACAACGTTCTTTATGTGGTCCTCGGGTGATTCTATCTAAAACCACCCACCCCTAGGGGGCCTCGTAGCCTGGTGGATAGCGCGCAGCACTCGTAATTCTGTGGCGCGGGTTCGATTCCCGCACGAGGCAGAAACAAATGGGCAAAGTTTCTTTCACCCTGAATGCCCCTGTTACCTAGCAGTAAATAGGTACCTGGGAGTTAGTCAGCTGTCACGGGCTGCTTCCTGGGGGTGGAGGCCTGGTCAAGGACCGGGCCGCGGGGACACTAAAAACAAAGCCCCGAAATCAACTCAAGATAACCCCTAGATCTCTTAATCAGAAATCTTTAACGATTTCTCACATGATTTATATGTTGTGTGGAGTCTATGTTCGCCTATTCCACATTCCATAACATGGCATTTATGCACATTAAATGCCATTTGCCAAGTGATGCTCCATATACTTATTCTGTCCAGGTCTTCTTGAAGGGCATTACAATCATCTACGTTTCTTATCCTTCCTATTACCTTAACATCATCAGCAAACATGTTCATATAATTCTGTATTCCATCTGGTAGATCATTTATGTAGACAATGAACATCACCGGTGCATGAACTGAACTCTGTAGTATTCCACTTGTGACATTCCTTCAGTCCGATACATTGCCTCTGATTACTGCCCTCATTTTTCAATCAGTTAGAAAATTGTTCATCCATGTCAGCTTTCCTGTCATCCCTCCAATGTGTGTGTGTGTGTATGTGTGTGTGTGTGTGTGTGTGTGTGTGTGTGTGTGTGTGTGTGTGTGTGTATGTGTGTGTGTGTGTGTGTGTGTGTGTGTGTGTGTGTGTGTGTGTGTGTGTGTGTGACTTACTAGGTACAAATTAATGGTCGAAAGCAACAAGTTCAAGGATTTCAGCTACCATAGGAAACAGCAATGGATAACACTTGAGTAATTGGTTTCAAGTTTAAACAAATATGCTCCAGTTAAAAATCTATTAAAATTTAAATATTTAAAGAGAAATATCAACAATTGTCCATTTGATCAGTTTTATAAATGTTTACCAAACATTTTCGTTCTAAAAAGTTCACTACATTAAGTTCCAGATTTGATATTTCTGTACTTAAATTAAAATTCTCGACTAGAACATAGATAATAAAATTATGCATGTTATTCAAAATTTTACTATTTTTTTTACAAAAGCAAATTATCTATGGAAAATGAAATTTTGATCTATAGAAGCATGCAAAAACATTTAAAATCTGTAAACTAAGTTTCTATCAAGTCATTTGAACGTAATTCAGATAACCCTCGTTTATCTGATGAAAGACTGCAAGAAAAAGTATTTAACACTCTTCAAAGCAGCTTACAAGAAGTCTGAGAATGTTTCGTGAATTAGCCGAATTGAATCTCCAGTTAACTCTCGGAAAAGCCCAGAAACTTTGGGCGAAATTAAAGCGACACTGAGCACTAAGACAACAGATAATAAAAGAATTCCTCTCTTGCAGCCGATCATTAAAGATTAACTAAAGAATAGTTAATGTAAAATCAATAAAGAATCAGAATCAGAAAGCAACCAAAGGAAATTACCAATGTAGAAAATTGCATTATAAACGTCTGGGTTTCTTACTTTTTAGCGTTACATACTGCAACTAGATTCCCCGAGCATTTAAATTGCTTGAAAGTAAGTCATAATTTATACACATGTTTTCAAGTTTTGGGACTCCATGCTTTCATATACCGATATTTAGCGTTGCGCAATATACAGGAAAACAGTTTTCTGCTGCAGAAATAACACGAACACTATATTTACAAGACAAATTTTGAGCCTTAAAAGTTTGCTTCACTACATGGGTTAAAAACACTAAATATTTGAAACCCACAAATTGGATAAAAATGCCGAACATTTCTAACCTACCATTTGCGTCAAGAAACGGCACTGAAGAATATATCAAAATTACAATTTCTTGATAAAAACCTACTCAACAAATCGACAAAATAGAGTTTTGCGCCATTACAAATTTATGTGTTCGTCGAATATGTTTGTAGTGCGAAATTGCAGGTTTGACTCTTCAATTGTTTAGTGCCGATTCCTGACGTAGTTTAGGCATGATAAGGTAATTATCATGTGAAAGCACTAGGTTGTATGATTACATAGCATTTAGAATGGCTATAAGGAGAGGGCAGGACAGAGGGAAGAAACGGTGCCAAATCACTTGGACTTTCGGGGATCAAAAGCCGACCTGAAAGAATTTGGAGACGTCGCTGTAACGACCAGTCCAAATGGATGATCTCTGGCGTGATGGAGAGGCCGTCAATATTCGGGGATGAACAAGCGAGAGAAAAACTCAAATATTCCATTCACCTGGGCTGTAGGAGCCTCGAACCGTGGAGGTAACGTTTAGTTTTATAAAAACTAAAATAAATTAAATACAGTATAGGCATGATATAAATTGTAAGAACAGTAGGCCTTGCCCCCCCCCCCCCCCCGCCTATCTGAATTATGATACTACTTGAAACCAAAATGCAAGACAACTGAATGCAGACTATCAATAACCACTTATAATTACAGTACATAATAAAATTGTCCTGTGTGTATACATATAAATACTTGTCATAGGACAAAAATTATCCATTTACAATTTTTCATCGCAACTGTCATCTCTCAATCTCAATAATTTAATTTATATTTTAATATTTGGTATTATTATTAAATATATACAAATATTAAGGTTATTTCTTCGATACAAATTATAGAGTTGTGATTATTATACTAATTCTAAAAGCTAAATCCATAATTTGAATCATCAACTTGAGTGAACTCCAGCAAGCAAGATAGACCTACGAGCAAGATTGATTTACAAAATTCTTAATCAATATCAAAATACATATTTTTTCCTGAAGGGGAATAAAACAAATCTTTGAAATAACAAAGACCAGTGAAACAGTAGATCAAGTCATCATAGCCTGTAAATTATGTTAATAAGAAAATGAAATTTTACATAAGTGTTAGGAGTACTATAATCCCGACAATAGCAAAGTGGTCCGATTATATGGCCTTTCGATGTGTCTGCAACAGATAGATTATGTCAATTCTCAGTCGGCTCACGGCCTCATGACTCCGGGTTCGATTCGTAGGCAGAACGAAATGTTTGGACATCTCGTTCTGCATTAGGCATTTCGTTTTGTTTGGGGAATTTCCTTACATCCGATAACTCTGTTCACCTAGCAGTAAAGAGCCACGTAGAAATTCGGTAAATATTATGAGTTGCATCCTGAGACAGGTCACTTCGTTGTCCACAGGAGACCTCGATAATCCAACACACTAACAGTCCCTGAGACGGAAACTATATCTTAAAAAAAAAACTCAATTTTAAGATAAATTTTAGAGTTCAAGACATATCGACTGTTAGAATCAATACTTCAATAACCTATTTTAGTTTCTAAACCTTAAACATTATTCTCAGATAGCGTAAAGAATAAATGCAAATACCGATAGATAGGCTACACGGAAAAGTTCACTTCTCAATGTTTACGTATTAACTGTTAAATTTCATTGCATTGCATTACCTGCCTTTTCACGAAACACTATTATATATATATATATATATATATATATATATATATATATATATATATATATATATATATATATATATATATATATATATATATGTCGTACCTAGTAGCCAGAACGCACTTCTCAGCCTACTATGCAAGGCCCGATTTGCCTAATAAGCCAAGTTTTCATGAATTAATTGTTTTTCGACTACCTAACCTAACCTAACTTTTTCGGCTACCTAAACTAACCTAACCTATAAAGATAGGTTAGGTTAGGTTAGGTAGGGTTGGTTAGGTTCGGTCATATATCTACGTTAATTTTAACTCCAATAAAAAAATAGACCTCATACATAATGAAATGGGTAGCCTAATCATTTCATAAGAAAAAAATTAGAGAAAATATATTAATTCAGTAAAACTTGGCTTATTAGGCAAATCAAGTCTTGAATAGTAGGCTGAGAAGTGCGTTCTGGCTACTAGGTACGACATTATATATATATATATATATATATATATATATATATATATATATATATATATATATATATATATATATATATATATACACACACACATATATAAAGTTGGACTCCACTGATGGTGTTATCTCTGAATTCCGCTATTTTTTCACCCACCTCTACTCTTCGCCAATTTCCCTTCCACAATTTATCTACGTTCGTACCTTTAGCAATCTCTAAATACATTATTACATCCCCCAAAAATATTTAATATCCTTGATATACACACTAAATGGGGTCCTCACCCCCCCCCCTTCACCATCGGGCTGTGCCTGAATCTTTCCCCCCTTCCTCACTCCCCCTCTCTAATCTCATTCACTTTCTATACCAATCAATTTGCCATTCTTTCCCCAATCCCCCCCCTTTCACTCTCTCAATTTTCTCCCACTTCCACCGTGTCAGTGCAGATTTTTAGTGATTAACTAACATGAAATTGGCTTTTTCTTCACCCAAGCTACTTCAGAACTCTTGAAGAAATGACTTTCCGCCATTTTCAGATCTAATACATTAAAAAAATTTATGCATAAAATACTAAGTATACCAATCATATGTAATGACTAAAATGTATTCATACATACATAAACAAAATTATTCCTTTAAGTCTATTGTGTCAGTGCCAGCGAGAGGGTGGCGGAGGAAGAGGGAGAGGGTGAAGGATCGGAAGTGCGAGGGAAGAGGGAGGAAGGAGAGGGAGAGGACGACGGATAGGAAGTGCAAAGGAGGAAGAGGGAGAGAGGGGAGGTCGGAAGAGAATCGTCAGTTGGGAAGAGAAGGTCGTCAGTTGAGATGCTGAGGGAGCGTGCGAGAAGGGAAAAGATAAGAATGGGCAAGGGTGGATAGGGCGCGTGAAGGAGTTATACAGAGGTCGTAGGTGAGTGCAAGGAGAAGAAAAGAGTGCAACGGAGCTAAATAGCGCTGGCGAAGACGAGAAAAGGCCAGGAAGAACAATGATGGAGGAGGATAATTAAAGAAGAGGGGCAACGGTGGTTGAGGGGCCGAGGAATAATAACAAGGGCGAGATGCAAGGAGTGTGGGAGAGTGGGAGAGGGCGAGAAGTGTAAGGAATGAAGAGGCAAGTAAGGTAAAAAGGAACGAGATGGTGAGGGCAGCCACCCTATATAGCTATACGGTCAAACACCTGCAACATTCTCAAGAACATCGCTTCCTTAGAGATTTTGAGTCGTCTGCTGATTCTCATTTGCAACATGTTCTACATGTTCTCTTAATAAGCAGATACTCGTGAACTCAAGTCAACCGACCAATGTTGGGTCCTCCTTCACCATGTACCTAATTTGATTATAACTTGACATTAAATAGCATTTATACCGGAGGAAAAACTAACAGTCTCATTAAATAGATCAATTTCTTGGACCAGACTACTAATGAGCTGATGTAGAATAACAGCTATTGGATTGCAACTTCATTTCTGAATATCAGTGTCAGTGCCATTCCTTATGTGCCCAAATTTAAGTTAAAGAGAAAGAAAGAAAGAAAGAGAGAAAGAGAGAGAGAGAGAGAGAGAGAGAGAGAGAGAGAGAGAGAGAGAGAGAGAGAGAGAGAGAGAGAGAGAGAGAGAGAGAGAGAGAGAGAGAGAGAGAGAAAACAAGAGCAAAATGATAGAGAAAATAGAAAGAGTAAAAGGAAAAGAAAACGTGAATCGACAAACGTAGAACCAACGCATTCAGGGGAAGAAACCCAAGAAAGGTAACACACACAGATCCATCAATATTTTTTTCTCCAACATTTTCTGTCAATCCAAGAATTCAAAAAATGTGAGAGCAAACTTGCATATCAGGGCGCACACCCGCATATCTGAACCCCTGCCCCCCTACCCCCCTTTACAGCTGCTGCGCCCGGTAACTCATGCAAATATTTGAAAACAAGACCAATTTGCATTTAAATATATCATGAAATAGTCAATACCTGACAGAATATTCTTGCTGTTGGCCCTCACAACTGCACGAGCCGGTCTGGCTGCAACACTCAACGAAGGCGGGGAAGTTCCCAACGGGACCTTTCTAATAAAATTTGTAATAAAAATAAAAAATTCCATCGTCTAATCTCAATTATTTCTCTACGAAAGAAAAGTTTGTCAAGCTCACGTGTTTGTCTGCGTGTGGTTATTTCCCAGCTAAGGAGTGGTTTGAGACATATCTTCCACATTCATACTAGAGATGAGGAGGAATGTTGACGTCACCTTCACTACAACAGCTATAATGACGCCATATACACTGTCATAGTTGCTGATTAGATATTGGGGTGGTAAACAGGGCAACGCTCTCCCACACTCCTATACAATCCTCACAATTGCCCCACACCCAACCACGTACAGTACTATGCTTTTAATTACCTGTTTTATTATGTTTTCCACGGTAGTTTTACTTTATTGTCTTTCTTCTGATTTCTAATTTAAATACAGTTTCCTTCAATTATCTCTAGCTATTTTTGTAATCATTTATGCTTAGTAAGAAAAACAAGTACATAGTTTTGATGTTTCTTTAAATGTTATTAATAAACAAAACTGAAGATACATATAACTTTCGCTTATCGGAGATAATATAGAAGATTAGATATATAAAAATAAAATTCAAAGAGCTGTAATTAGATCTAAAATCCCCGTGTTTGTACCAGATCATCCATCGCGTGAAAGTGCTAACTTCAAACTTCTCTTTGGCGACTACTTATATAGTGGTATGGTATGAGAGGGCGAGAGAAGGAGAGGGAGGGCGAGGGAAGGAGCGGGAGGGCGAGGGAAGGAGAGGGAGGGCGAGGGAAGGAGAGGGAGGGCGAGGGAAGGAGAGGGAGGGCGAGGGAAGGAGAGGGAGGGAGGGCGAGGGAAGGAGAGGGAAGGAGAAGAAGGGCGAGGGAAGGAGAGGGAAGGAGAGGAAGGGCGAGGGAAGGAGAGGGAGGGCGAGGGAAGGTGAGGGAAGGACAGGAAGGCGAGGGAAGGAGAGGGAGGGCGAGGGAAGGAGAGGGAGAGCGAGGGAAGGAGAGGGAGGGCGAGGGAAGGAGAGGGAGGGCGAGGGAAGGAGAGGGAGGGCGAGGGAAGGAGAGGGAGGGCGAGGGAAGGAGAGGGAGGGCGAAGGAAGGAGAGGAAGGGCGAGGGAAGGAGAGGGAGGGCGAGGGAAGGAGAGGAAGGGCGAGGGAAGGAGAGGGAGGGCGAGGGAAGGAGAGGGAGGGCGAGGGAAGGAGAGGGAGGGCGAGGGAAGGAGAGGGAGGGCGAGGGAAGGAGAGGGAGAGCGAGGGAAGGAGAGGGAGGGCGAGGGAAGGAGAGGGAGGGCGAGGGAAGGAGAGGGAGGGCGAGGGAAGGAGAGGGAAGGAGAGGAAGGGCGAGGGAAGGAGAGGAAAGGAGAGGAAGGGCGAGGGAAGGAGAGGGAGGGCGAGGGAAGGAGAGGGAGAGCGAGGGAAGGAGAGGGAGGGCGAGGGAAGGAGAGGGAGGGCGAGGGAAGGAGAGGGAGGACGAGGGAAGGAGAGGGAGGGCGAGGGAAGGAGAGGGAGGGCGAGGGAAGGAGAGGAAGGGCGAGGGAAGGAGAGGGAAGGAGAGGAAGGGCGAGGGAAGGAGAGGGAAGGAGAGGGAGGGCGAGGGAAGGAGAGGGAGGGCGAGGGAAGGAGAGGGAGAGCGAGGGAAGGAGAGGGAGGGCGAGGGAAGGAGAGGGAGGGCGAGGGAAGGAGAGGGAGGGCGAGGGAAGGAGAGGGAGGGCGAGGGAAGGAGAGGAAGGGCGAGGGAAGGAGAGGGAGGGCGAGGGAAGGAGAGGGAGGGCGAGGGAAGGAGAGGAATGGCGAGGGAAGGAGAGGAAGGGCGAGGGAAGGAGAGGGAAGGAGAGGGAGGGCGAGGGAAGGAGAGGAAGGGCGAGGGAAGGAGAGGGAGGGCGAGGGAAGGAGAGGGAGAGCGAGGGAAGGAGAGGGAGGGCGAGGGAAGGAGAGGGAGGGCGAGGGAAGAAGAGGGAGGGCGAGGGAAGGAGAGGGAAGGAGAGGAAGGGCGAGGGAAGGAGAGGGAGGGCGAGGGAAGGAGAGGAAGGGCGAGGGAAGGAGAGGGATGGCGAGGGAAGGAGAGGGAGGGCGAGGGAAGGAGAGGGAGGGCGAGGGAAGGAGAGGAAGGGCGAGGGAAGGAGAGGGAGGGCGAGGGAAGGAGAGGAAGGGCGAGGGAAGGAGAGGGAGGGCGAGGGAAGGAGAGGGAGGGCGAGGGAAGGAGAGGGAGGGCGAGGGAAGGAGAGGAAGGGCGAGGGAAGGAGAGGGAAGGAGAGGAAGGGCGAGGGAAGGAGAGGAAGGGCGAGGGAAGGAGAGGGAGGGCGAGGGAAGGAGAGGAAGGGCGAGGGAAGGAGAGGAAGGGCGAAGGAAGGAGAGGGAGGGCGAGGGAAGGAGAGGGAGGGCGAGGGAAGGAGAGGGAGGGCGAGGGAAGGAGAGGAAGGGCGAGGGAAGGAGAGGGAGGGCGAGGGAAGAAGAGGAAGGGCGAGGGAAGGAGAGGAAGGGCGAGGGAAGGAGAGGGAGGGCGAGGGAAGGAGAGGAAGGACGAGGGAAGGAGAGGGAGGGCGAGGGAAGGAGAGGGAGAGCGAGGGAAGGAGAGGGAGGGCGAGGGAAGGAGAGGGAGGGCGAGGGAAGGAGAGGGAGGGCGAGGGAAGGAGAGGGAGGGTGAGGGGTGAAAGAGAGGCGAAGGCAGCCACCATACAAAGCTGCACTGTTATAGAACATCGATAGTTAAATACTCATGAAATGAGTTTAAGCGACCATTGAAGACTGATACACAGCCATGATGGCATCGATTCATGTACATGTTTGAATGGTGTACGGTAGTGGAGAAATTATAAGAAGGCACTTACCCAGTTTAACAGCCTCACTTAGAAAAAAAATTGAGAATAAAGTGAAGGAACGGTGACCAACCTGTTGAATCCTCGGGAATAGAACGCCGATATTTTATCGATGCCGTTAAAAATGCAACATATTAGATGAGAGGACAAAAGTACTCCTACTGCATACGTGACTTTTTTTCCAAGCGGTCGACTCCGGCGTAAAAATTACAGGGGGTATTGGTAAGTTGAAGCACCACAATACTGACGCTTCATGTTACTAACGAGTATCGCCTCGGGTAAGTTAGGTGGTAAACCTAGGCTTTGACCATCTTTAGTTAGTCTGAACCACTGTATTTATGACGGAAGGGAGTCGAGAGAACGGTCTCTGCTGGGACACTTGATGCTGTCCACGAGTCACGCCCAACCAAAACATAAAAACAAAACTACAAACACACAAAAACAAAACTAAAACACACGCCAAATCCAAACACCATACAAAAAACATTAGGCTAAAACACACACGCGCACAAACACGCCCAATCCAAACACCAAAAAAACAGTAGGCTAAAACGCATGGGCACAAATACGCACAATCAAAACACCACACAAAAATACTAGGCTAAAACACACGCGCATAAACACGTCCAATCAAAACACCATACAAAAACACTAGGCTAAAACACACGCTTACAAACACGCCCAATCAAAACCACACAAAAAAAACACTAGGCTAAAACATACACGCGCACAAACATATTCACTCAAAACACCACACAAAAAACACATCTCAAAAATGTACCTCACATAAAATGTTTTTCACGTACAAATACGAATCTTATGAAATCTTTTACAAGACTATTCTAAAATGGCTCACTACAGATGTAAATTGCTTTACATCTTTACAATTTCTTTACCTGTACATATACAGGTAACTGGGAGTCGGGCAGTGTTTGTTTAGTGTGAGAGGTCCTTAAGAGCAAACTAAGAGAGCATAGTAAACTAAGATCGTATTAAACTAAGAGTATGTTAAACAAAGAGTGATTTAACCAAAGTGTGAATTAAACTAAGAAAGCATGGTAAACTAAGAGAGTATTAAACTAAGAGTGGATTAAACTAAGAGAGTATAACAAACTAAGAGTATAGCAAACTAAGCGTATAATAAACAAAGAATATAGCAGAAAGTATAACAAAGTGTGTAGCAAACTAAGATACTATAGCAAACTTAAGACAGCTTACGATGTCAAAGAGAGTTAAACTTTTGATTAGGTAAGCGTTCTTTTCTATCACTTACAAAAGCAAGTTATCGATACACATAATTATGTCTGCCACACATATTTCAAAATGTTACAGTTGATAATAGATGTTCATGAAATTTGATCAGTCTCCGAACTTTGACATGTTCCTAATTCTTAGGAAATCATTAGCAGATTTTTATGTCAATTAATAAATCTAGCAATATAAGCTTAATTTAACTAAATCCACAAACAAAAAGCAGCTATTATATTTTGACTACAATATTCTGACACCATATAAAAAATATGAAAGCTTCGCTTGTATCATGCAGGAGTTTCAAGAGAAATGATAAACAGGTCAACTACTCATTCGAAGTGATACTGAAGTTAATAATATTATGATAATATTAATAATATTAAATGTATTAAACATACATTTTCGAAGAGCGTTTCATTATCACGGGTTTTCTTTCTATAAGTAATGGCGTTTCTTATCGTCTTAGTTAGATACGTAGCTCATGAAGATAAAGCATTCCTTAAATTCGGATAAAGTGCCTGAAAAAAATTGTATTCTCAATTAATAAATCGTCTGTTGGACTTATCTACTTTTATATATTTGAATATTATTCTATTTTACTAACATAAATCACTCTGCCTCATTTTTTTACTTCTCTGCAACCTGTAATTTTTCTACGCAATCACACATGTGATTGGAGGCATAGAGACAAGTTGCAATATAAGGGGACCCTTAGCCAAGCACTGCATTTCGTGGCAAACACAAATGTATTCACAATGCATCCTGTTATTAGGGATGAAAATGGCTTGTATTGTTACAGGTATAGACGAGCACGTTTCATTAACATCACCCGCTTAGCTTATACTTCCCTAAGTGCAGTATTACTGTCTTATTTCACCTGAATAATTTGCATCTTAATGATTCTGGATTATGAAAACGTCAGCCAACCGGTTCTAACAACCTGGCCTGCTCTAATGAAACCCGCGAGTCTCCCGATGATTGCAGAGGGGAAGCATCAATGCCGTGTCGGCATGGTGGGGGGGAATGATGCGGATAATGCCGCTCGGGAAGGCTACGAATGAGAGAGGCATCAATGCTGTGAGGTTATGGTGGGGGGAGGTGGGGATGTTGATAATGCTACTCCAGAAGGATAGGAATGAGAAAAGCGTCAATTCTGTAAGTTGTTGTGTTGGGGTACGACGCTGACAATGCGGTCCCGGAGGAAAAGGAATAAGGGAAGCTCATCAATTGTGGCTATGCGGGGTGGCGACGATGCTGACATTGGCGCTCTGGAGGAAGAGGAATGTGTGTAGTGATGAATCAGCACCTCACGATTGGACAAACATAAATTTTGAAGTAATTTTGCGTAACCATTTGCGTCTGAAGTTACGCAACGCACTTAATATATCAAGGCCTTTCTCATTAGTCATAGAAAGTCAATATTACGCGTTTTAATTTGTAGTAAAATACTGGAATACTGCATGGACTCTGCTCGAAAGCGTTAAAATTGCGGTGCATTGAGAGGACAGGTTGAATGAACAGGGTACTTTAAATGCGTTCATTCATTGAAAGTATTCATCTGACACCGTAATGGCGAGACCATTAGGTACCGAATATAATCAAATAAAACATATAAAGCACTCAAACTCAAATAAGGAATTTTATGGTGAGATAATACATATCAAGTTCTACAGCACATTCAAAATAATTATTTTTATGAATTAAAAAAATCTAAATAAAATATTCCTTTCACTTGAGAGGTAACTTTTCTCTCCAACATGAGTAAAGCCTAAAAAATTATGAACTTATTTCCATCAAGTTTCCCCCAGATGGGGACACTCTGCCAGCATGTGTCGCATACTCAGGAACGATGGGTCACCTACAGTCTTTGGTTTATTCAGTGTCTAATACTTTGTCGGTACAGTATTTTGATGTACTAATATTATAGAGTTGGCTAAATATGCTAATCTATTTTAAAAATTTTATGTTTCAATATCCAAGACGCGTCACCGCATCCTTATTCGTGATTCTTAACTTAATTTGTGGCTTTCTTTCAATTGTATTTAATATCATTAGAAGGCACGAGAGAACTGCCACTTTCCCGATGAATTCACCAATAAGAGTACAGCATTAGGAAACTTTCCTTAAAATTATATACTAAACTTCAAGCGAATCCTGACGCTCATGACAAAACCAAACCGTGAAGCATAACTGTAAACTCTATACTAACAGGCTATTCAAAAGATATCATCATCACAATCACAAAATTATAGGCTATTCACGATCACAAAATTAGATGGTTCCAGTCATTGTAAGATACAATATTTGATCTAAGACTCGCTCAAAATCATGATCAAGTAACAATGATTTCGCTTATAATCTAACTACGACAGGAATTGTTTTCCGAATACAAATGGAAAGAGCCTCCAGGGTATGGAAAACGAATACTGCCAATTAGTCCTTGTGTTTTTCTATTGCTTTGAAAAACTGCATTTTATTCTCATCCTTCTCGTTAGAGGAATTCATTGTGATGATATTCTTACTTCCCGTTTATTTAATTGATAAGAAAAAAGTTGAGTGAATGAAATTTAAAAAATCAAGATTTTTTTTCAAATTTGACAATACCTTCGTGCATCAAAGTCGCCGTAACATTTTTGTCACTGTTTCATTTAAATTAAATTTACCATTTTAAATTGAAAACGTATGTAAAAACAAACCCCGAGAGCGAAACGCCTAATTAAACAGAAAATCAATCTACAGAAGGAATAAATATAAACAAACTACGCGAAACTATCTCAAGATGCGGCCATCGACATATGCAACTATGGTATAACGGCACACAAAAACAGAAAAATGTATCTTCAAATCAAAACAAACCAGAGCGAATGATAAATATTCATTACAGTATAATCAATGAGCCTAGTCGGTAAGAAGCCTCGTCCCTCACGGTATAGTATTTGCCCCAAAAAGATTTCTTACCCACATATCTGACATAAAAATATAGTAGAATTTTCAGTCTTTCTGCCATGGAAAAAATATGAAATTAAAATTTAAATTAAATATTGTTACGGCCCTGGCGGGACGCAACGGGGTTCTTACTCTGATGTCGTTAGAGGAAGATATATATATCCGACCCCAAGCCAGTAGAGGCTTTCAAGGGATGCGATCCGTGACGCAAGTAACTTAAAAGGGAGTAGGGAAAGAAAGGTAAGAACTTAATATAATATAATATAACCATCACCTATTAAATATATAAAAATCAAACGTGCACAGGGGGAGGGTATGAACACTTAACAAGGGGATTAATTCTTCATCGTGGTCTTCTGCAGAAGACGCTGGTGCCACACCACTTGGTGCTGAGTCCGCGGTGCCTTCTTCGTGGCCTCAAGACGTGTCCTCTGAGAACGCCGAGTCTACCCTGGCCACAGGTCAGCCACAACACAGGTCCACTGGGGGCACCGTCGTGGAGGCCGTCAACCACACGTCCAGCAGGTCAGCTGGCAGGTACAGAGCCACCAAGGCTGGTACGGCCACTCCACGAACGATATAAGGGGTACGCCCTAGACAGGAGTCTCGTGTGATATCACCAATCACCCTCCTGTCCTCGATACCCCAGTGGATTATCGTCTCCAACCGTCGGTCCCGGGTAAATCCTTCCACTGCCACTCCACTGGCAGGCTTAACACACCACAGTGTTCTTCCGGGGGGACGACGTCACGACAGCTGCAGCAAACTTCACTGTATGGAGACTGGCTGCCTCGGGTAGACTGACTCCACCTTCAACACAGTGGTCCCAGGTCGGCTCTGTAAGCAGACACGTCATTAATAACCGGGACACTAATACACCACACTCACAGGCTCAGATACAAACGCCCGACATATCCACTCCCTAGATGGCGCTGTCGTCGGAGCACCACCTCACCAGAGGTCAGGAGCGGCGGTGTTGAGCGCTGAACCAGACTGGAAACTGGTCCTCGAGGCCAGTACACGCTGTCCTCACTAGGTGTCGTCGTTCGTTTGGCGGGGGTTTCGGGAGCTGACCCACAGATGGCGTGTTTGTCACTGCTCCAGGCACGGACGCTGGATCCGGGTTCGTAACAAATATACAAAGCATAAACCCGCCAAATTGGTTAAGATAACAAAAAAAATAACCAATAATCCTAATCTTATACTTAAGAAACACAATATGATAATCACAAATGAAAACGAAGATAATAGGATAAATAACAATTATTTATTATCGTGGCCGGCACTGTGCCTTTTGTAGATAATTACTGTTATTTGAGCCAATCATAATTTTTAATGCAATTGTACTTTCTAAACTGAAATATTATTGCACAGTAATGACCCTCTCTAAGACTTCACAAGTTGAAGACCTCGAAAATGTGGGATAACATTAACTGCGTGCATTTATTCACCTAAGCTGTTGGGAAAGCCTAAAATTCCTCATTATATGCCAACAAGTAAACGCGACAAAGATGTATCATGATCCACACCTAAAAATACAAGAAGGACGGGTTTCGAATCTACAAACTTAAATAACAAGAGAAAGGAGGCATTACTGTCCCATTGAAAAGTTGGTTTGCAATAAGAACACCAAACAAATATTGCATAAAAGGAACAATTATTTTCAATAACTTCCCAGTAAATAGAAGAACTACATCGAGAGGTAATTTGACATTCACTCATTAGTCATTCAGTCAATAACTGTCTAAACACCTAATAAACCTACCCCCCCTCCCGCTCGATAAATATGGCTGCCCAAGACCGACATTCATTTATTTACATCGTGAGCTACGTCGTCTTGGTGAGCAGTCTTGGTCCAAATCTTGCCACGACAACAACTAGCTCCAGCAGCATCATTTTCCACTTGGCCGAGAAGGGTTGAGGAATACTCTCTTCAGTCTAAGACTCCTTGATCTGGAGAACATGTAAGTCTTATTCTAGTATATGACCGCTCTACTGTTTTACCGAGATTTTTCTCCTACTAACCGTGAAATCTTAAAGAGAAAATGGAGACTTGACGAACTCACCCCTGGTGGAATTACCATCCACACGCCCAACACTGGAATTTCTTTAATTTAATATCGCGCATTGTACTGGGTGTTTATGGGACAAATTAATCTTGAGTGCTTACCCTTCATTGACACATGATGCTGGAGTCTAAATTAAATACTTTATCTAAATTTGGATTAGATAGAAAGGATATATATTTTAAAGAAAAATTTGTGCCTGAACGTCCTATTCCTCTTAAGGGGCCAAGAGGGTTCGAAGATGAAAGTTGTTCAATGTCAACCAAAATTTTTTGTCTAGTTGTATATGAAAAGGGCTGCAATTGGTCCAAGTTTCAGTGCGGTAGCCTAAATAGAAAGGGGAATTTTTTTTTCAACGAATATTACATATTTTCAAATGAGTTCAAACCTTTCACCTTTTCAGATATAATCATTCAATGACACTTTTCTGACACATTAGCACATAATAAAGGATATGTAGGAGGGGATTTTCCAAAACATCTTTTGTTTTCCTAATACAAAGAGTCAAGGTTCCCCCCCAAAATTATGCAAATATATCATGTTTATTGCTATTCATAAAATCAATAAATGAACTTAGGAAAAAACGCTTCCTTCAGATTTTAGAGACATAAACTTTACATATAAGGTGTAAGTTTCATGTAAATTGAATAAAAATGAAAGAGTACCAACTCATTTATGTTATTTGAAAAATAAATCATTAAATATTAAAATCTAAGGTGCTGCCATCTGTGGCTAAGGTTGACATCAACTAATTTCCTGGCCCCCTTGTCACCCTTACAGATAGGCTTACGTGTCGTCAGGTGTATAAGTTTCATGTAAATCGTCCGATAAACAAATAAGAAAAATAAAATTGAAGAAAAACAAACAAATCTATTTTTTTTAACTTAATTTTTTTTAATAAAACTAATTATATATATATGGTGGTGGTATCCCGATGGTACCCGGGAGTTTAATATATGCTATTGTGATAGCTGAGAGTCGTAGACGTGATTTCAGTTGACACTGAAGTTTGATAATTGTTTTTGACCATTTTTTAAATTTTTGACACACAATTAAATATTTTTTCTCCCTTCCTATTTGTGCTACAATGCTGAGACTTGGACCAGATGAAATCCTTTTCGTATACAACTCGTCAAAAAAGTTTGATTGAAATCGAACTAGTTTTCATTTTTTGGCTTATTTGACTCTCTTGGCCCCTTAACAACCGTGTTGCTTGTCTTTGGAATTGCACAATACTGTATATATGTGTATATCATGTTGAGGGTAAGAAGATTTGAGGAGCGTTAGATTACTTTTGATTATGTTCTCTGAAATAAATTCGGAATATTTGGTAATTTCAATACAATGATATTAATTTAACTTAATCGATTACAGGATTGGTATCTGGGAACATGGGACGAATAGGTTTTTCCTTTAATCCAGTATAAAGAGGGATTGTTAAATTACACGGTTTCTTGTATATATAACATTAATAATTTTGTAACTAGCGTCAAAAAATTTGTTATTTGGTTAGCTAAACGAACTAGAGGGTTCAGTTCCAGGACCGATTATGTGCCTCTGTAATCCTTTACACCACCGCCCACGGGATGGGTATGGGGTGCATAATAAAGAAAGATATTGAAATTGAATTCTTTAATTATTATTTGTTATAATGCTCCTTTTAAAAATAAGCAATTAAAAAACTTATTATACTGAAGGAAATAGTTTTAATTTTATCCCATAAGACGAACGAGCTGCTGACGAGGAACGTATCCCAAGCGGGAATTCTAATGAGTTGTTACAATAAAGAGACTAGTATTTTTGTATGTATTCTTCCCAAATAATAACTCTCAGTTCGTGTTCCTATCACCCGCTCGTTAGTGGGTGATAGAATATCGTAATCCCAGCTGTAAACAGCCCAAGATAATCAGGCCATACCTGCTGGCTTGGAAGG
The DNA here is from genome assembly GCF_040958095.1 of Procambarus clarkii. Taxonomy (NCBI): domain Eukaryota; kingdom Metazoa; phylum Arthropoda; class Malacostraca; order Decapoda; family Cambaridae; genus Procambarus; species Procambarus clarkii. Next base: position 42,067,560 of record NC_091169.1, on the reverse strand, counting down.
TGCAGCAATCCACGGACTGGCATGAAGCTACGTACTGCAGATAAGTATGGTGCATGAACAAGAACGCTGATGAAACAACAAGAAAATATAAGAAATATTGTGAACACGTTTGAAATATCAAAAGGCAGATAAAAGAACTAAATAAAGTATGACTGACAAAGAAGCCATGACTCCATTAAAATACTCAAAGCACACACACACTGAGATTTGGTTACAATATGTGTGTGTGGTTAGGTTATACTTTCAAAGTTACCAGATGGGCTACCCGGTGGTACCCTGGAGTAAAGCTCCTCCCCCTCCCTCTCCCCGTCCCTGCTCTTCTCTCCTCATTACCGCCCCCTTCCTTCTCATCCCCAGTTACCCCTCTCCCATCCTCTCCACCAATCGCTTCTCCTGTAACAGCATTCACTTTTGCAGTAATGATAAATAGATTCTTTTCTTATCCGCCCTCTATCAAAATCTCCCCACCACCTCTCTTCCCACCTTCCACCTTCTCCTGCTCTCCTTCCCGTCTCCAACTTTCTTCCCCTCTCTCCATCCCTCTCCCTCTTGTTATGGACTAACCTTACCCTTAGCCATCATTTTTGTCAGAATAGCCTGCAAAATTTGTATACGTAATTTGAATATAATTTGCTTATAAGACAATTAGTGATTTATTAGCGACTACACTTAGGGGGACATTCTGTATGCAATTTTATCATTGTGTGTTAGCAAATAGGAGATAGAAATACATAATGATAGCTGCAATTTGAAAATATACCAGGAAATTAGGCTGTTTTAATTTTAATATTTCTAAAGTAGGTTTCAAGCGACTCCTAATTTACATAGGAGAATACTGTTTAATAAATAATGTATTGAAAGTAAATCGCAGTGGCGTGATATATCAATGAGCATCATTTTGAGGCAATGGGTTGACTTGAAGTGACTTGAAAAGCGTACCTGGTAATTCCCAGACATCTGCCTTAACCCACTCGGCCACGATCTGAAGGGCATAAAGGTGTGAACGTAAGGACGTTACTTTTAACTGATCCCAACTGCAGGCCAGTGTGTAGGCGGCTGACAGTAAAACTCCTGTTTGGGTTTCATTTCGAGACCTCCAGAACCTTCCAGTGTATTCAACCATTGTGATTTCTTTGATATAAATACATAAAAAAATATATATATATATATATATATATATATATATATATATATATATATATATATATATATATATATATATATTATATATAATATTATATATAATTATATTATATTTATGTATAAATATTTGTGCCCAGAAGAAATACCACTAATCGCTTTAATGCCACAGTGCATCTTTCAATGTAATTAACTGCTTCATATATATTTCTGTATAAATAATTATTTATATATACATACACATGTGTGTGTGTGTGTTAAAATAAGTTGCGAACAATTATTTCGCAAATATATGAATTTTTAATACGTGTAACAAGCGCCAAACTTCAGTGTTCACAATTGAATGCTGGCCTCGCAATGAGCCAAAATTTAATATTTCTCGGGCTTTTATATATCAGGTCACATGAATTTCATAACTTACATGCCTTTCACCGAGATGGCGAAATTAAATATTGTATCAAAATTCACAAAACAGTGTGTAATATTGTAACTATCAACGTCTTCACAGGCGATTGTGTTATCTGTTTATAATGATCAATTATATATATATATATATATATATATATATATATATATATATATATATATATCTATATATATATATATATATATATATATATATATATATATATATATATATATATAACTATAACATATATATATATAACTTATATATATAACTGAAAACTCACACCCCAGAAGTGACTCGAACCCATACTGCCAGGAGCAACGCAACTGGTATGTACAGGGACGCCTTAATCCGCTTGACCATCACGACCGGACATAAGGAAGTGATAGCCGAAGCTATTTGAACCACTTCCCCGCCGGCACTCAGATGGCAATCTTGGGCATAGCAGTTTATCAAATCACCTCATTCTTTGGGGCACACGTGAGGAACACAAATGCAAACAAGCCTGAATGGTCCCCAGGACTATCACTTCCTTATGTCCAGTCGTGATGGTCAAGCGGATTAAGGCGTCCCTGTACATACCAGTTGCGTTGCTCCTGGCAGTATGGGTTCGAGTCACTTCTGGGGTGTGAGTTTTCAGTTGTATATAGTCCTGGGGACCATTCAGGCTTGTTTGCATATATATATATATATATATATATATATATATATATATATATATATATATATATATATATATATATATATATATATATATATATATATATGTCGTACCTAGTAGCCAGAACGCACTTATCAGCCTACAATGCAAGGCCCGATTTGCCTAATAAGCCAAGTTTTCATGAATTAATATGTTTTCTCTAGTTTTTTTCTTACGAAATGATAAAGCTACCCATTTCATTATGTATGAGGTCAATTTTTTTTTAATGGAGTTAAAATTAACGTAGATATATGACCGAACCTAACCAACCCTACCTAACCTAACCTAACCTATCTTCATAGGTTAGGTTCGGTTAGGTAGCAGAAAAAGTTAGGTTAGGTTAGGTTAGGTAGGTTAGGTAGTCGAAAAAACATTAATTCATGAAAACTTGGCTTATTAGGCAAATCGGGCCTTGAATAGTAGGCTGATAAGTACGTTCTGGCTATTAGGTACGACATATATTATATATATATATATATATATATATATATATATATATATATATATATATATATATATATATATATATATAAATATATATATATATATATATATATATATATATATATATATATATATATATATATATTATTAAATATGACCGAAAAAGTAAGATTAATAATTCTAACACGAATTTTCTCAATCTTTCGTACATTACGCTTCACTGTTGGAGGTGAAGAAGGACAGAAGGAAGGAAAAGGGTAACGAAGGACACTACAGCCGAATTAAAAGCAAAGGTCAACAAACTGATCGAAACTGTGAACGCCAAGAAATCCGGACTCCACCTGCCAAAGATCATTGGGGAATATAAACCTTGATATGCGTATGGAAATGTCAAGACGCACAAGCCTGGAAACCCACTTCGGCCAATCATTAGCCAGATACCCACACCCACGTACAGACTGGCGAAGCGACTCAACGGCCTGCTGACTCCTTATGTTCCTTGCGCCTTCAGCCTGAAGTCTCCAAAGGAATTTGTGGACTTACTGCGGGGCACACGGGCCACAGGGATAAGAGCCTCGTTGGACGTAGAATCGCTGTTTACCAACGTACCTGTGGACGAGACAATCGGAATGATAGCCGACAGAGTGTATCGTGATCCAGCCTGTACTCCTCTTGACATGCCAGAAAGTATTCTGAGGAAACTACTCCAAGCTTGTACTAAAGAGGCACCCTTCTTGAGCCCGGATGGGCACATGTATAAGCAAGTAGATGGGGTCGCCATGGGTTCTCCCCTAGGTGTCCTGTTTGCAAACTTCTACATGGGTACCATCGAGCAAAAAGTCTTAGTCGACATGAACTTGAAACCGGCCATATACTGCAGGTATGTTGACGACATTTTTACACAGGTACCTGATGTCAGACATCTGCAGGAGCTGAAGGAGGCATTTGAGCAGAGTTCCGTGCTGCGTTTCACTTACGAGACGGAAAAGGATGGGAAGCTGCCTTTTCTAGATGTAACAGTCATGGAAAAGGGCGGAGGTTTCCACACTGCAGTCTACACTAAGGAAACAAACATAGGAATGTGCCTAAATGCCAACAGCGACTGCCCTGACAGGTACAAGAGGAGTGTTGTTAACGCATACGTCGACCGTGCTCTCAGCCACAGCTCAGAATGGAAGCAAGTCGACGAAGAACTCTGTAGGGTAAGGCAGGTTCTAGTCAATAACGGCTTCTCCAATGGTTTCATCGAAGACATCATAAGAAGGAAAGTGAAAAGCCATGCAACCTCTGAAGAGACAACTAACACAACACCTATACCCCCTATTAGACTATTTTACAGGAACTTCTTTTCCACAGCTCATAAAACGGAGGAAAGGGTCCTGAAAGATATTGTTAATAGGAACGTTATCCCTACAGACAAAAATCAGAGGATACAACTGACGATTTACTATAAAACCAGAAAAACGGCCAGCCTACTCATGAGAAACTCTCCAGACACAAAACAGAACGCTTTAAAAGAGACTAACGTCGTCTATGCCTTCAAATGCCCACTTGGGGACTGTAAGCTCCAAAAAACCCAGTATATAGGCAAGACAACAACATCTCTTTCTAGGCGTTTAACGATGCATAAGCAACAGGGCTCCATTAAGGAACATATAATCTCTTCCCATAACCAAACCATCGCCAGAGAAATCCTAGTAAACAACACAGAAATCATCGATAGATACAGCGATAGCAGGCGGCTTGACGTTTGCGAGGCACTACACATCAAGAAGTCAACACCAGCAATCAACAGCCAATTATTGCACAACTATATTCTACCCACCTCAAGACTCCGCTCCAATATAGAAGCATCAAGAAATATGGACCAATAGGCTTTCTACAAACACTTCTATTCAATACCCATTGTTTCTGTTCTGTCTTGTGTTGATACTTTTAATACCCTATTAATATCCCCTCATGTTCTGTCTTGTGTTAATGCCACATCACTATATGCCACATCATCCCTCCCACCTCACTCAAATGTAGATATAATAGCAGAGATACGTAAGTTCTAATCAGTTGTGTATTTGTGAAGTCTTTGAAAATGTAATAAGTTTTACGAAACGCGCCCGTGTCGCGTCAGACTAGAAATAAAAATGAATTTTGGAGAAGTGATTTTTGATTTACCTCCAACAGTGAAGCGTAATGTACGAAAGATTGAGAAAATTCGTGTTAGAATTATTAATCTTACTTTTTCGGTCATATTTAATAATATATGTCTACAGGAAAGACTGCTACCAAAATATACTAATATATATATATATATATATATATATATATATATATATATATATATATATATATATATATATATATATATATATATATATATATAAATATATATATAAATATAAATACATATATATATAAATATATATATAAATATAAATACATATATATATAAATATATATATATATATTATATAT